>NW_004524662.1:5967784-6023313 GCF_000260255.1 Octodon degus | reverse complement strand
TTGGTAAAAAAATAAAGAATCCTGACCTTAAAATCAACATATGTAGTTTTTTATTGTTTTTGTGCTATTTGGCTGCAAGAAAGTATTTAGTCTTCCTGAGACTCTTGAGAAGGAATAATAGTACCTCTTCTGAAACATCATAGAGTCATTATCAGGTTAATATTAGCTATTATGAGTGAAAATAAGTGACTGTGACTGCCTAATTTTATATGGGGTTATAACTGTAATGTCTAAGGTTTTAGCATTTCAGAAAGTATTGGTTTAGCTTATGTCTATCATTAGGAATTAATCTCTTTTTTATTTTAAAGAGAAAAAACAAAACAGAATAATGACAAAGACAAAAACAGGACAACACAAAAACAATAAGAGTGATACAGAATTTCAAAGTACAAGGATAGGAAATTAAGAATGGTTGTGATATTATATATTGTTATTTTCAAAAAAGTTGCTCAGATTACCAGAGGTAGAAATGCAAGAGTAATCAAACAATTTAAACATTAATGGTGCTTTTCAATAAATCACTAGAAATTATTAGTACCATCATCTTAGCAAATATATATATATATATATATATATATATATATCCCTTCCTTTTCTCTTTTCCCCCATCTCAGTTGTTCTTCCCTTTAAAAAAAAAGATAAACTAATAATGAAACCAAGTTTCAAAACAAGTTGTTAGGATAGTTATAATGGTTGATACATTGTATATTATCTTCCTAGGAGTTATTCAGAATAGAAGATACATGGGTGCTATCTTGTCTATATAATATTAGCACAAGACTTTCTTTTTATGAGCAGAATATATTTATTGGGGGAAAAGAAAGTTCCTTTCCAAGAGATGAACAGAAGGGGAGCCCACGTGGGTTGTCCCTGGGAAGCCTTCTCTTCCAGGGACTTTTATAGAGTAAAACCATGCAGTGAGGCAGATCTAAGGTGGTGAAGAACATGGGAACTTGCTTAGGTGAGCATGAGGTGGGACAAAAGTATGGTTCAACCAATGAGATTACAAGCACCATTGCTCAGATAAAATTGATTAAACCCAGTGCCAAATGGGGAAGCCACTCATGTAGCAAGCAGGCATGAATATGGGACAGGGTCTCTTCCTGTTGGGGTTTGGGTTAGTGACTCATTTGGGTTCTTTCAAGGTGATTGATACCTATTTATAATATCAATCACTGAATGCCATCCCTAGGGAAGTATGTCGCTGTATGTTTCCTCTTTTGTCTTGAGGTCTGGCCCATAGGGAAGTCTTTTTAATGAACTAAGAGAAATTAGCTGTGTAACAATCTTAACTATCTTGTATAAACATGTATTTTTTTTATTTTTTCCTTTCTTAATTTTCCCTTTCCCTATCATTATCTCTCCCTCATTTTATTTCTGATCTTGGAGCATTTAATTTTGCTAGGAAAGGCTATCTTAATAGAATTGTTCAAATTATACATTTCTAAAGAGAGCAAATGCAGAAAGCATATTCATAAAATAAGAGGAGGAAGATCGGGGAAGTTACCACCTTGGTCCTGTTACCCTAGTAGAATCTGTGGGTTCCCTCAGGTTAAAGGATTACACAGCAGTGTCCATGAGTCAAGGCTGAGGGGTTAGGCCACACCGTGGACCTGGGATACCATGGACTCTCAGAGATCTTTGTCATTGCTTCTCACTTTGGTTAATATTTAAGATTTGATATACGGTGTTAATAGTACCCAACTTTGAGTTGGTATTTTATTAGTGATTATAACTGTATGTCTACCTCATTGAACTTTATCCATAATAAAGTAAACCATTTTCAGAAACTGCAGTTAGTACTATAGAGACTTTATGTTAAATACAGGTAGAAATAGTACAAGCATTCTCTTGAGGATCCAGATGAGCCATGCATATTGACTATAATATTCAACTCAGTGGACATTTTCTGTAGTTTCCAACAGGGTGGTTTCTTTAAGTTTCCACTTGTACTCAAGAAATAACTACCTTCAAGAAGAACCTTACTAATGTAAAAAAATGTTTAAAAGCAAACCATTTGGAAGGTTTTTGAAATAGAAAAGAAAGCTGGACATTTTCGGGCTGCTCAGATGGATCAAAATAAGAATCGAGAATGGCAGGCAATGCACAGCAGACTGTGAAAAAAGCACTGAACTTGAGGAACACCAAACCTATCTTGTAGCTGTGTAATCACAACAAAACACTTCATCTCTTTTCATCTCCAGTTCCTTATTTCTGTGATAGATACTAATATCTGCTTTACCGGCCTCAGAGGCTATTGTAAGAATCAAAGGAAATAAAGATAGAACCTTGTGAGTCCTCACACAGCAGATGCATGTAGAGTACCAATGTAGACATCGTCCCATCGACTGGGGCCTGTGAGGTATACATAGAAATAAAAGACACTTTCTTTCCTTAAGGACCAAAGCTGAGGCCAGAAAGAACTATACCTGGTAGTGAATACCTCATGAGATTGGGTGGAAGAAACAAATAGTAGAAATTGAAATGGAAGAGAAAAGCTTTGGGCTTGAGTGACTAAAGGGAGAATGGATTCAGTGTAGACATTTAAAAATAATATCACAATCCAGAATCGTTCAAGATTCTTTAATAGTGAGAACAATTATAGTATTTTTTTATCTACAAAATACTATGCCATCACAGAAGTATTCTGAAACACATAGTTTCACTAGGCTCTTAAAACAATTCTATAAGACAGGGATAGAAAGGTTGATTGTCCTCACTTGCCATGTGGAAAACTGAGGTTCAGAGAAGTCAAATGGTTGTTCCAGAGTCATACATTAAGGCCATATGGGAGATCATATCACTTGGCCTGCTTTCCTTAGTATTAAACCGCAAGTACTTACAATGGATGTGATGTCAAGAGAAAGAGACATGGGAAAGAAACCGTTCCCTGGTCTCAATTATTGGACCTGGGAGGTAAAAGTAGAAAATCAAAATTGAGTCTGAGCTGGGTGTGGCAAATACAGGTACTCAGGAGGCTCATGCTGGAGAATTGCATGTGCGAGGACAGCCTAGGCAAATTAGCAAGACCATGTCTCGAAACATAAAAATGAAAAGGAAGGACTGGGGATGTAGTGCTACATGGATTCAAAGTGATCTTCCCTGTCCACTCCACTCGTCATCTCCATCTGGACAGGGTCTTGGCCATTTGTGGTATTTGCCTTCTTATTATATGTCTGATTACACTCTACTTAGATACAAGTAGATGGACTGTGAGCTCCTTAGCAGTTGTTGTAGCTCCAGGTGCCCATACAGAGAAGTGCCTGATAAAAAATAAAACATTGATTGGTTGGTTGGTTGGTTGGTTGGCTGATTGGTTGATTGATTCATTGATTGATTGCTCTCAGAATTTTCTTTCTCTACATCTCAGATCAAGTCATATAACCTTGTAGAAGAATCTTTAGGGGCTCAAACAAGGGGAAAACTGGCAAAAGAGCTGCTTAGGAAGAAGTAAATAAACTTACTTTATTTTTTCTTTTTACTGATGGTTCTACAGGGTGTTCAGGGTCTCACTACTAGATCAGACTCATAGTGATCTGCCTGTTTATAGCCTCCCAAAGCTGAGGCCAGAAAGAACTGGAGATTATAGGCACGCACATGCCAGCCTTCTCAATTGCCATTACACCACACCAGGGGTGAGGCCAGCACAGGTCCCTGCACCTGCTTGAAGGTGTTTTAATCTGCTGAGATATTTGGCCAGCCCTTAAACTTTCTTTCTGTGTCCTCTTCTGAAATGTACTCTTTTTCTGCACAACTTTCTCAGTAAGAATCATGTAAACATTACATGTTTACACAATGGAACGTCTTCACTTTCTCTACCAAGATGAATGTGCAGAGTTGTTTTACTTTAATGCCCAGGCTTCTTTCTTATTCCTTACTCAGCTGAAAAAATTCACTCAAACAAAAAGAAAAAACTGACATATTTTGGATTGACAGATGTCAAGGGACACTACCATCTAATTTCTTTGTTGATTAATTTGAAGATAATTTCCAGGTAACCCAGGATTCCAAAAATGCATTTTAAGTGGCATGTTGCTAAAAGAAAATTAATTTCTCTGCATTAAACTTGCCAGCATTTGAATTAATTGCATGAGCATAACAATCAATTAATAAATGTTAAGCAAACAAGGGAAAATCGGTCAATTAAAAATGACAAAATTGATTCCAAGGGCAGATAAACCAAAAGATTGTCATAATGCTCATTTCTAAGTTTATATATCCTGCCTTTTTATAATCTACCTCCCACTTCTCTGTGCAGCATTCAACTTGCTAAACCTTTATTATAATTTGTTATAAATAAATTACTACCTGAGCCCTCCTCGCTGCTCTATCAGGATTAAGGAAACCAAACAAAAGCAGCAGTCCTCCAGCTGCCTCCAGGAGAAGGTCATTGCTTGGAAAGGTGTGCAGAAGCACTGTCAAAGGAGAAGCCTTTGTAAAGTGGACCCCCACTCTGGATACTGCATGCACTAGTATGTTCTGCCAGAAGGGAGCCCTGGATTTGCCTCTCTGCTGCCTTCCCCTAACACAGGTGTCTTCTAGGAAGACCGAACAAAATGAGAAATAACAGAGCCTGGAGAGAGTTTTACATTCTTATAGCATTCACACTGAACCTTCTTAAACAATGTGACTCCCCAGCTGTTATATCTGGGATTAAGCATGACCTGGGATGAATGGATTTGCTCCCCCTGGCTCTCTGCTTTGTTTTTCTGTTTTGGGTTTTTTGATGTTTGTTTGTTTGTGTGTTTTCACTTTTTTCACTGTTGGGATTGAATCTAGAGCCTACACATCCTAAGCAAATACTCTGCCACTGAGCTACATGCACCCTCAGCTCCTTAGTCTGGATTTTGATATGTGTTCCCACACTCAAAAGATAGTTTAAGAAATGATGTCTAAAGAAAGTATATGAAAAATCAAATTCATCTGATGAAACTATCTTGGGGGCCACATGATTTTATTACTATAGTTTTGCTGTTTTCCTGGCCTGCTCTGCATGTCTTCAGTCCTGACTCAGTAGTGCTTTATCAGAAATTACATCATCCGTCAGCTTAGACATGAACTTCAAAAAATCCGAGGTGATAGCACACATATCATTCATGCTACATAGCTCATTCAGGCTTTTCACTACAATGGATAGGTATAAATTTTCTACATTCTATTTTAACATACAGATCACTGCCTAATGTTTGGGGAAAATATTGACACTGAAGAAAGGCATATAAACTTCTGTGTCCAACTGAATCTTCATCTGAATATTGACAGGGTCCCAATCATAATAAAACCCACAGAAAACCCTTCCCCAGAGCCTTCCGCCAGTCCTTTCTGTCTCAGTAGGTGGCACTGCACTCCATCCTGGCACTCTGCATGGAGCACTGGCACATCCTTCCACTTTACTCTCTAACTCAGATCCCATATTAGAACACCAGAAATTATACCCTCGTGCTGATCCAACACGCAACTGTGTGGCACTATTTCCTCCTGAGCTAGCATCCTGTCCATCTCCTGGACCTCTACAGAAGCTTCCTACTTGGTCCTCTTGATTTCACCCGGGCCTTCAGTGCAGACACTTCAACCAGCCAGAAACACTTGTGATAGCTCCTTGTTCCCATTGTGTCCTTCCTTTTCCATCACTGTATCATAAGAGTCTGGAAATTGCCTGACAAAAGATTAATCAAACATTTTTGAAGAAATGAAACTGTGTAATTTAGATGAGGTACACAAAATGGTGCATGACCATTTGGAACACTTGAAAAGGACTATCTGAGTAATCGTACAGAGATCAGGAAAGAATCAAGCACCTGCTCCCTGAATCTGTGTAATTCACATACAGTACCTGCCAATCAACTGCTCACTTCACCCCTCCTTTTAAAAGTACTGTGGAGAGGGTCGGCCAAATAGCTCAGTGGATTAAAGCACCTGCAAGCAGGCACAGGGGCTGGGGATTGAATCCCTGGGCCTACTGTGCCAGCCCCGCCCCCAGGGCATGCTGAGATGGTGAATGAGACTGGGCATGGTGGGGTGTGCCTTAATCCCAGCTCTTGGGAGGCTGTAAACAGGTGGATCACTATGAGTCTGATCTAGTAGTGCAGCCCTAAACACCCTGTAGACCCTTCTCTAAAATATAAATAAATAAATAAATGTACGGTAGAGAAAGAATGGGTGAGTAGGGTTTACTGTCCTAAGCTGCTCCTTTGAGATGATTTTCTGCCTAAATCAAAGTAGGAATTCAAAAAAATGCTGTGCTGATTCTAGTTGTTTTAAACAGTTGCATCCTCACTTGGCAGTCATGATAGCACAAGTTGCTCCCAATAATCAAAAGAATCATTACTTACTTTGCTAAAATCCCAGGGAAATAGCACAAGATGTGATATTTTGCCACTAATGAGGTTGTGCCCAAAGAAGTGTGATTTTAATTATGATAGATTTGGAGAATCCATTGCAAAACTGCAGGAGAACAGCAGGCTCTACCCAATTCCGGGGAAAGTACATTAATATCCTATGTTTTTGTTTCATTTAATCCTAGCTGGCTGTGTAGAGAATCACCTAAGGTGACAGTGGGGTTAGTAGGGATCACATCAAATAGAACCCTGCAAAGAAATTTTATTTTCTCTTCCTATACTATGGATAAGGATAGCACTGCAAAGAAATATTTGTGTAGAGTTGTCTTGCAAGCTTATGAGATTGATTTCCTGGGCCACTGACAGGTCTGATCCCAACACAGCCTTTCCAGCAACTTCCACCCTTTCAATGTTGAAGTTCACCACTGTCGTCCACTGGCTCCCAAGGCCTTTCCAGCACAGATGGTAGAGGGGTTTCTGTAGCACTGCACTTCATTCCAAAAGCTGATCTAAGTTGGGTCTGCAAGCTTCTGGTAGAAGTCTGCGTATGAGCAGTGTTGCTGATTTCTTCATTAGAAACCTGTGCGCTCCAAGAGCCATATGCTTTCAAGTTTCTTTAAATGGTATTAGGGAAAAATATCCTCAAGGCATTATTTTTAAAGGGGATTTCAAACGTTCCCCAAGAAAAAGAAGTACAGCACATTTGAACTCCGGGGGGTTGCACGAGAAATCTTACTTAGGAAGACTGTAAAAACGGAGCCATCTTTTCAGTTTTAGGGTAAAGAAAGTGTTGGTCACAATCAGGGATAAATTTGAAAAGTGGGTAGAGGAAGATGCAGAAAATCTACAAATCCTCGAATCCTTGCCTTAAAATAGCAAAGAAGGAGATGACTTAAGGAAATTTCATAATAAGTAGTTTTCATTTTTCTAAATGATGGAATAAACAGAATTGAACACTCTCCCCATAACTTCCAGAGTACAAAAGTCTATAAATGTTTCCCATTTGCCTCCACACAGAAGACACAAAGAAAATCACACCCCACCCTTCACTTGGGTTGCATGGAATCACACATTTTAAAGACCCAGAAAGCAAGGCCACAGAGGAAGACTGATTGCTCCTCAGTTTCCCTGCAGAAGTTCTGTACCAAAGGTCAAATCAAAGAGACACTTCTCCAAGTTCAAACCTCTTTTAAACAGATCCCAACCTGATCTCAATTAATGTATTGATGTCTAGCTTCTTAGGCATTATTCCTCCGTATCACATATCAAAAGGACTCTTGAGAAATTCTCTCGAATTGATAATTCTAATTTCTTATGTATAACTACTCTATATTCACTCAGATGACAGCTGCATTGTATGCTAAACCATGAATCATAAAAATTGGTCCCTTTGTATGTAGGTTTGTATTAAATTGAGATGCTCTCTGTCTTCCCCCTGTTTGTTCCCATACTTGAGTTCCTGGTGTCAGTTTGTATTTGGCTTCTTGAACATATTAAAGTTTTTCTACTGCTTATGATGTTTTTGCCAAGAGCACACTTGCAGCAATCTGCACTAGAACAGTCTTTGTGCCAATTACTTCAAAAAGTATTCTTTAAAATCAAAAGGGGAGGGGGGTTCTAAAAAAAAAAAAAAAAACCAGAACTTTCAGGTTATAGTGTGATGGTTTCAATTTTAATTTTAGAGTCAATCTTCCTGAAATTATGATTTATATAGGCTATGGAATGTGCATTTTTGTTTTTGGAGTCTTGTTTTAAGCCATCCGACAAAATGGAAATCCTGATAAAGACAGGCAAATAGCAGAGGGAATCAGTGGTATGGAGGAAACTGCTGTCGCTGCTGACACCACACCCTCATCTATTTAAACAGCTTTGGGAAAGAAACTGCTAGAAGCTTGTTAAGGAGTTTCCAAATGCGTGGCTGTAAATGACTACTATCTCTAATCATGGCTGAATAAGCCAAATGCAGCAAATGAGCTGGTGACAGGCACAAAAGCCACACTAGTGTTGTGAATTGCCTATGCTGAATGGATAATAACCCATGTCAGTGCCATGGGGTCTTTTGAAGGTTAAAACCCTAATTTTGATCTAGTCTTTTATATAGAGAGATACAAACATTTTTTTGGGAAAATACAACAGGGAAGTAGAAAGGAATAAGTCCTCTGAAATGTACCACTGAATTACAGAAAAAGCCTTAGGCAAGTTGGGAAAGTGGTCGTATTTAGGGCTGCTCGTTAAGTACTTTTCTCTCTAAATATGGGATATATTGGAATTTAAATTGCTTTTCAAGTTATGCATGACACACCTGTTTACTTTAAACAATTTTGATTCTCAGAAATATAGTCATCATGATGATGATGATGGTGGTGGTGATGATGATAATTATTATTATTTGTATTTTTCCCTTAATAAGATGGCTACTTTTAAAAATATTCTACCTCAAGAGACAGCAGGATCACCCCTCCCTAAGGACTCATCTGCATATCTATATGCATAATTTTCTTTACTTCTGCATCCTCTGAAGCTGAGGAAGAGAGGGGTTGCTGGTTTTCATATCTAAAGGTTATTCCTCTACCAGTTTCTCTTTATTATGAAAATGCAAATCATGTTCTCTCCTACAGTTCTTCAGGCAGAATAGAGGGGACAGAGCAATCTGCCCACATATGCACTGCCTTCCCTTTCCTCTCAGCAGCAGAATGCACCCTGTACGGACTGTCTTCCGGCAAGAAGTACGCAGTCTGTGGTGCACTCCCATCTGTGCCCGTTTTTTTGCACTTGTTTAGAGTGTGTGCAACATTATTCTAGCAAACTCAAAAAAGAAAAGAAAAGCAACTTAGAACAGGTCTGATGGTCAGACTCAAAAAATTTAAGGAAAATACAAAATTGCTAAGCAAGGATGGGAAACATGAATGCGTTCATATACAAATACATATTGTAGGAAAGATATCCTTGCATATGTATATATCCATGTCACATACTACATCTTCCCTAATAAAAGCCCAAGACTTCCAAAGAAAGTATATAAATATATAATAGCATTGCTTCCCGGGAAGAGGGGATAGGAAGTAGGGGTAATGCAGTTTTTACTCCTTGCCTGGCATGGGTCTAGCTCTAAGTCTTTGTTTCCTGATTTTATTGGGAAATACAGTTGCAGTCTGTTGTGTTGAGAACTGTCTCTCACCCCTCAAGACAGTGGCTCTAAATCATGAGGATCCTGGGGGGCCATGTGGTGTGATATGTTGTCCTCCACATCAAGTGATAGAGGAATAAAAACATTGCCCTCTCCAGTGGTACAATCCTTCTCTGTCCTTCTCTAGGAGACTTTAATAAAGTAACTGAATCAAATGAAATTTGATCAGATGTGTATAGTTCAGCCTTTTTGCTTTGCCCCTTAACAATTTATCGAGGTGTTTCTACCATGGTCCTGTTTTATTAAATGATATTTGAAGTGTTCCACTCTCAGAGAAAATGTGGTTTATATCCTTGGCATACATTTACATAATCTCGTTAAGGAGCTCTCAGCAGCTTAGTTAAACTATTCCAATAAAAAAACCCTTATCTTTGGTAGAAGAAAGACAACTTTCTCCAAAGGGAACATGAAGCAAATATGAGGTCCAGGCCCATTTTGAGAAGCTCAAGTTGTAATTATAGCTACATATTTTATGCTATGTATTTGAAGTTTGTTAAAAGAGATGGATGTGATGTTCAGAGGATACAATCCTGTAAGCAAAGAATGCTGTGTCTAATGTGTATTGTATGTGAATTTTAAAAATAATTTATTTGTTGCCTTACAAAATATTTCTGCATTAAAAAAAATAAGCAAGGGTGATGAATTACCAGCAATCTCTGAGCTTCCCACTGGAGCCATCAAATGAAGGGTTAACCTCCCAGGATCCCCTGAATTAATCAGGAGCTGAGCCGGGCCAGGCTGGCAGGGGGAGGGGATTGGCAGACTCTGCCTGCCCCGGGAGGCTCTGGCACAACAGTGCAGCCCTCTGTGGCCTGTCTGCTGGGAGAGCGCAGATCTCCTCACAAGAAAGGAACAGGGAAAGGAAGCAGGCCCCATCCTGCTCCGGGCCAGGGCTCCTGCTTCTCCTGCACCAGTCCTCCATTTTCAGAGAACCAAAAGGCAACGGGGTTATGCTTTATAGAGGAGGAATTTTTACAGTTCAGCTTTAATTATAAACATATGTTCATCTTTCTTTTCTTGTTTGGAAGGCTGTTTGTGATGTGTCTCTAGGTCATTTTTTATAAGATCATGAGATTCATTCAACTCTCCTGTGAAGGGAAGTAGTAGTGGATGTGGGCTCATTGGCCTGTCCACCACTTCCCCTCAGAGCACTTGAAACCGTAGATCAAATCCAGATTCCCAGGTCCTCCCTAGATGTAGAGAATTAGAAATTGCGAAAGTGGGCCCTGGGAATTAGCATTATTTATTACCTTTCAGGTGATTCTTCTGTACACCCCAATTTAAGAATTTTTGTTTAATAAAAGAAATCCCTGATATCAATATTAGATGTTTTATCTTTTCCAGTTAAAAAAAGAAGTGTGCTTCCCCTTATGCACTAGCCCATTTAATTATTTTAGGTACTCATGCATTGAACCAGCAAAGTGGACTTCCAAAAGTAAGAGTAGGAACACCCATACTCACCTGCATACTTGAGCCTAAATCTGCTGTCCCTTAGGACCTTAATTCCTCTTCCTCTGCCTTCCACAGTCTGGAATGCCCTCTGTGTTATTTCAGGTCTGTCTACTTCCTGAACTACCCTTCACTGAGGCTTTTCCAGAATCAGAGCAAGCATCGAATTGTGTGCTCCCCTAACCAAATAGAAGATCATTGAATCTGTGAGGATTCATGCTTTTGACATGATTGTGGCTGTTTCTTCCAACATTACTGGTTTCTGCCAGGGTTTTCTCAAGTTTGGACAACCCCTCCCTAGTACCTAGTTTCTTCTCCATCTCCAAACATGCTCTCAAGTTAACATACCTGAAACCTGATGCCTTTTGTTGTATTGTTGGTCTCATGTCCTGAAGTGTTAAATGTTACACCTATACACCCTGGGCAGTACTGAAGATCCCTGATCTAAAGGAAATTCTTTGGCACAAACTCCCAGAAAGACTCTCACCACCCACATGTCTACTGAGTTCATTGCCATCTCTGTTCCCAGCTGAGGACAGCATCCCAGGACCACCTTTTGTGTTGTATCCCCTGGCCCTGGAAAAGGTCCGTCTCATTACCCACTCCCTGCCAGTCATCTGTTTCCTTCTGAATCTCACCTCCCCCAACCTCCCCACCCCTTGAAGATTAATTTTCTCTTTTTCTTATCCCTAGTTGGTAAAATTGTACTGTGAATTGTGATAAGCCAATAGTTTCAGATGTATAGTTTCTAGAACTAAAGTCTGAGATCCTAGAAAGACAAGGGAAAGAGCATTGGCATTCTCTGATCCCTCTGGGGCCTAAAGATTATCAGGTGTCTTCTCCTTAGTGCTGTTTCTGTGGACAAGGACCTGGTTTCAGATAAGGTTCAGAGGGTTGGTTTGTTGGGTTTATTTGTTTCTTTGGGGGTTTTATGCAAACCTATGTGTAGCAGACTTCAACCTACGACTGTGCTCTAAATCCTGGAATATGCGCTTCCCAAGGATCTAGGTGAAATAATATAGACACAGTTGGGATTCTCATGCTGGTTTCGATTAAGTTGTCATGAGATAGGCTGGATGTTTAGATTCAGAAGACCCAGCTCAAGCCCTTATCTTTCAACAAGTTTAGGGCAGCTTCAAAGCCCCATCACTTAAAAATAATTAGCTCACTCACCCACCTGAGCTAGGGACTTGATAATCTGTATGCTAAATCAGACTTCTACACCAGGGAAAAGAAAAGAGAGACCAGAGTGCCAGAAGGAAGCTTAATTTTAAGGTAAATTTGGATGCCCTTCAAGAACAAGTGAAAAATCTCTGAAGATGCTCTAAACCCCGGGAATCTGTAGTTATTCTGTGCCTGCAGCCCTTTCTGTTCCCCCAGTCACCTTGCCCTAGTCTATGATTTACATTATATGTGGAAAATAATGCACATAATACTCGGAACTTCCTTTTGATAACTAAAATGCTTCCTATTACTAAAACTGAGATTTATTTCTACAAGAAAGGAGAATAGTTTCCAGATGTCTTCTTCCACCATGAAACTTCTTTCCTAAGTATTGTCAGAGGGGAGGTTTCATCAAGGTCTTTGTAATGTGCTTGTTTATAATAAGGTATTAGAAAAGCACATCTAAGTATGTGTCACTAACCGGCAAGTGAAAGGCGCACATGGCAGGAAGAGAAGTAACTGTGCACACCGTGTGGCTTACTAACACTCGCACACTCATCCTAAACTCTGCCGGCATGCACTTCCACCTTCGCACACGCCCCTCACAGCAGCAGAGAAAACTCAAAGTCAAATGAGTTGTTTTACTTTGAGACAATCAAATAATGCTAACATGGACATTTTTATCAAATTATTGTCATTACTGACATTTTTCCAGTCAGAAATCTTGCACATGCTGCTTCGCTCATATCCCGAGATGAACATCTTGTCTGGTTAAGGTTAGCTAACAGCTGCTAAAAACCTAGTCATGTGTTACTAACTTCATAAAAGGACAGTTTGTTGTGAAAAAGGAAGAAAAATATATGTGTGTGTGTGTGTGTGTGTGTGTGTGTGTGTGTGTGTATACGTAAGAGTTAGGATAGATATACAGCTACTTTCTCTTAGTTCACTAAGAATAAAAGATTTTACTAATACTATTTAGACAAGATATCATGTCTGCATCTTGTCCTCTGAATACTATGAAGACAATATGCAATGTATTTTCTACTTTAAATGTCTAACCAACCCTGTTTTAAAACTGTTTCATTGCTATTTTATCTTTTTTCTCATTAAAATAAATAAAAATTTAAAAGTAAAAAAATAAAGTTCAAAAAATAAATAAATAAAAGAATTTAGAAAACTTCAAGCTTTAGCTTGAAGGAAGTGAAGGAACCATGAAGATTAAGATCCTTTATGAAGTGTGTCTCAGGGTACTCTACAGTACCTTGTCGTTCAGAAAGATCTTCTAAAAAGTATCTGTAGATTAGGCCTACGTCTTTACGATTATGAAAATGTAAAACACAGAAAGTTTGTGCTTGGCATTGGCCAAAATCAAGGCATGGATCCAATTTGAATATAATGCATAAAATCCCTATTGATTTTCAACTAAGCTGTATCTATCAACTCTCAGCTGTAGAGTTGATTTTATTTATTTATTCTGAATTCCCCACCCCTCCAGTGAGGGGTGACAAGGGGAGGGAGGTAATGCTGCAGTACAGTAAGGCCACTCTATTGAGCATATATGGTTCTAGAATTCTGTAGAAGTCGTCATCACTTGGTTCTTTTCCACTGTTCTATATCTGAAGAAATACTACCCTGACCAAGTCAGATGACTTACCAGGACTGAAATCCAAGGTTGTGTGTTTCAATTTAGCATTGTTTCTATCCCATGATATTCCTTTCATTTTAAAGCAATCATGTTGTTTTTATAGTTTTATGCCTCTTGACATATTAGAATTTAGACTTATATATTTATATTCACATTCATTTCTCTATTTAACTTTACAAGGAAACCATAACCATTTTGGAGATCCTACCACTAGGACTGACGATGGTGTGATGGCCTTGCCATTTATGTTAGGGTATACTTTCACCCACAGAAAAAGGGTGTTGGCCGGCTTTCAGAAATTTTCTTTTTTTTAACAAAAATAAAATATTTCCCACTTAGCCACAGGGAATACATTTCAGGACCCCCAGAGACTGAGAAGTCATTCAGTGAGTATGTACAAAAGGACCTGGGTTCAATTACCAGCATGACAAAAAAGGAAACAAACAAAACAAAATTTAAAAAAAGAAAAGAAAAGAAAAAAGACTACCCTACCCCAGTGGATACCCAAAACTTGGATAAAACCGAACTTTTAATGCCATTTTTTCCTAGAAGTTTTAATTTATGTGTCAGGAACAACAAAAGATTAACAGCATACTATAAGAAAAGTTATGCGAATGTGATCTCTCTCTCACCTCAAAATAACATATTATTTTATTCTCCTGCATATTCTAACAAACACTTAAAACTGCAGATAAACAGGGTAGTACCATAATTTTTATAAAGCTTCAGAACCTCAACCTAGAGATAAAACAAAAATGTAAGTTACCATAGGCTTTGGATACTGTAAGGGACAAGAAGATACACCTTTGATACTGTTATCTATGCTTTTCCCATTGATAATTTCATTGAATTGCTTGTTATTAATTATCACCACTAGAAAAAAACAAAGAACTTTCCAAAACTACATCTTAAGCAATTATCATTTAAGGGCTCAACTCTTAATTTCAACTATTTCTTGAACACTTCCAAGGTCTCACCATCCTTCTTAAGCACTCACATTTGTCCCTCTACTATTCTGCAATTCCTGCATTTTCAACATCTATCTTGTTGTTCTACTATGACACAGTCTCAAAAACAGTGATGCTATCCCTTCTCCAGTGTCCCACTGCCAATTTCTGTTAGTTAGCCCTGCCCCTTGGTGTATCTCTGTCCTTTGTCCTACTAATACCAACTCAAATGCTCTGGGAGCACTAGGCATTCCAAATTCTGTTATGTCCCTTCACTCTGGGTTTTATCTCTTTCTGAAACCCCTCTTTCACCATTTGATGATTTTTATATTATACAACTATATAATTCTAGCTTCATAGACCCTTCTTGCCCCATTTACTTAGAAGTAATTTCGTCCTACCCTTAATTCATGAAGACTTTATTCTGTAACTTTCTTATAGAGCATACTTGTGCACAAAAATAGTATTTGCTGAACATATATATCATATATATATATATATATATATACTTTTTTTTACTTAATCTCTTCAGCAGCTCTATATGACCTGGAAAACTTTTAAAATACCTAACAAATATTGATGCCAATGCCCTACTCCATGAGACCCATATCTATCTAGTCTCTAGTATAATCTGGACATGGGGACTTTTAAAGACTCAGGGTGATTCCAATGTTTACGTGACATAGGGTAGGTAGTTTTCTTAGAAATGGCTTATCAATCAAAACTTCCAGATTCTTCTTGCTTCGAACAAAGAAATGAACAAGCCAATCTAAGAATAGTGTCAAAAGTTTATTAGAAAAGTATGGGTGGATAAGGGAAAAACCAGCTATGCAGAGCAAACTTTAGCCTAACAAACAGAAAAAGAGGGTAAAAGCCAAAGTGAAGGCACATACCATGTTCCGACAGGATGGACCACCATGCAGACTCATGCAGTGGCAGCTTTCCATGATGCCTGTGTGGGAATTCAGGAAAGTTCCACATGCAGGGTCCTCGAGTTGCGCTAGGATCTTGTGATTGACGGGGCCCCCTCATTTCCCTGCCAGATTTCCCACACCCTATCTCCTGTAACATTTCCCCCTGAGAAGTATAAACCCTATACATCTTTATGAGGGGCTGAAGAAGTGGGCCTCTCTGTCTTCTATAGTTTTCCTCAAGCTGGAATGGACTGTAGACCCTATTAGGTGTGTACTCTCCACTACCTCATGTGTGTTGTGGCTTATGGTTGGTGTGAGGGAAGAAAAATCTGTCAGAAAATAATGGGGAAAGAGTTTGTGACCCTCAAGCTGCCTGTTTGACAAAAGAAAGAAACTTTATGGTAGCCCAGATAGGAGGTGCAGGTCAGACTTCCATGCTTCCTATAGAGCAGAATGTATGTTAGAGAGGTGTCAGACAAGTTATTGAGAGTCTGGAGCCATGGCCTTAGCAAGGTCTTATTTACTTACCTACAGCAGCACTAGAGCTTTGATTTTGAAGAGAAATCTCACATCTTCCAGAGGCTCACAAGAATCGCTTTTTTCTTTTGAGTGTTCTTTAGACAGCTCAGGTGGAACTAGCTTTAATCTAGAAATATCTCTGCCATCTTTAGAGCAGTGAGTGTTGCAAACATCACTGAAAATGGGTATTCTATTTTGGCATTAGCTGCTCAGAAAGTGTCCCCTCTCTCCAAGTTCTTAGAAGCACGTGGTCTCCAGGATGGGCACCAGGAGCTGGCAGAGCTCTGCCTGTATGTTTGGATGACTTGTTGCACTTGGCCTGACTGATGAGGTATTATAAGAGTCTCATAGTCTCTGGGTCTCCAGCATATCAGGGGATGGGAATGGCCTTCTATATAACATGTCCAGTTGGCTCAAACTTAGCCCAGTTTTGGGCATGCTGCACACCTTCACGAGTGTTCTTGGCAGCAATTAGGGCCAGGATGCAGATATTTCTTAGCATGGTTTTGCCAGAGCTTATTTTGGGGTCTGTTGGCTTTCTCTAACTTTCCAGAGACTTGAGGCTACAAGTACAATGAAGGTAGTACTTTATTCCCAAAGCTTTCACAATTTTGGAGGTAAAAGAAGGTCCATTGTCACTCTGGAGGGATTTGAGTAGTCCAAAACCAAGGACAGTTTCTTTAAGAAGTACCTTGACTACCTCAGTAGCTCTGAGGTGGTAGGATAGACTTTGAATCAGCCTATAAAGGTGTCAATTAGAACCAATGTCTGCTTAGATCCTCCACATGGTGGTATGTGGGAAAAGTCTAATTGCCAGTCCTCTCAGGGTATGTTCCTCTCCTCTGTACAGGTTCTAATGAAGGAAAGAGTTGGGGCTTGCCCATGTTGTTGTGGGCCAGAGTGGGCAAGCTATGTTAGCGTTAGTCCTAGTCCTATGAAAACTCTAGTGACCACTTCCAGCATAGCATCTGTTCCCACATGGAGGCAATCATGAAGTGTTTTCATAACCTTCCGCAGTATCCCTAGGGAAGAATCAGTTTCTTTCCTAAATACCACCAGAGTCCCTTTTGAATTCCTCCTTGGCCTAAGACCCATTTATCCTTCTGGGAGGAATAGACTGGTTTTAATAGTTCCTCAGGCACTGGGAATAAGGCTAGAGTCTTAAGAGGCTATGGGACTGCCCTTTTTCCCTCCCTTATCAGCCTTTTGATTTTTCAAGACTCCAGACATGTCTCTCTGGTGTCCTTTACAGTGCATGACTGCATATACCATGCAGCAGAGTTTGCTTGTTGGCTAATTTGATCAGCGAGACCTGGTGTAGTCCCACCAAGTAAAATTCATTTGGGCATTAGCTAGAATTTAAGAATTGCCCCCAATTTTGTTAGTAAATCATTTCCTAGCATGGGAATAGGACTCCATGGGACAGTTAGAAACTCCTGATTAAACATTTGACCCTTAAAGTGATACATCAGAGGAGAAGTAAAGAATCTTCAACCAGGGGTCTCTTTAACCCCAAAAATGACTTGAGAGTTTTCCAGAGAAGAAAATTAAAACAGAATGAGCTTCCCCTATATCTAAAAGCAATTGAGCTGGTTCACCCATGATGTCCAAAATTACCCAGCATTCCTCAGAGATAGTGATGTCCATGGAATGGGGCACTGCAGGCTGTCCTAGGTCCTCTTCAGTTGTCAGAGAAGGAAATGAGGTTTTGGCTGACTTAGCCCCTGTCTGGGAGCAGGAGTAGTCAAACCGTCCGTGCCAAGAGTCAGACACATTACCTGCCTCAGATGTAGAACAGGACCCAGGCAGAGATTTAGCACAATTTGATGCCCAGTGTCCAGGATTCTTACACTTGACACAGGAACCCTTTCTTTGGCTGTCCTTGAATTTTTCCCTAGATGACCTGGGTGAGTTTAAAACATTGGGACTTGAACAGCTATAATTTTAGCCTTTCTCCTTTCTCTTTCCTCTGGGTCCTGATAGAATACAGAAAAGGCCAGATCCAAATCATAGGTATCTGTGGCCCCATCTGAAATTTTATGTAGCTTATGTCAAATATCTGGGTCTGGTTTACACATGAAATGATGTCTCACTAGTGTCCCTCACATTCTGGAAGGTTGATCTGTGTCACTATATTTGCAGAAGGCCTCTGTGCATCAGTTATAAAACAAAGCTGTTTTTCCTTCTGTGCCCTATAAGACCCCACTCAGTTTACTATAATTGACAGATCATTTAACGTACCTTTTCATCTCATGGTAAAATCAACAATCATACTAGATACCATTTTTAGTCCACGCAAATTATTATAGTCCCAGTTTGGCTCTGTTGAAGGGAGAATAGCCTGTTCAGGGTGATTTCCTTCTCTTTTTAAGGCATACTGTTCATCTACCTAGTTCCTAGCCTCTTATGGCATTCTGTGTTTTTCATCTGAGGTACAGAAAGTGGACAAGATGAACTGTGTATCTTGCCATGATAGAACAAAAAGCAAGGGCCAAAGTTTGAAACTCATCTGAAAACTTATTAAGAGTCTTCTTGATAGTTGGCCTAATTGTTCCTTGCCCAGTTGGGTATCTGCAACTGAAAAAGGAATATGTACTCAAGTATTTTCTTCCATCCCTGGGACTTCTCTTATGGGAAAGACAAGTTGTAGGCCAGAGTAGTAGGAAGCCTCACCTTGGGTTCAACCTGTGGGGCTCAAGGCTGTCTGTGTGTACCCACTGGGACTGAGGGCTGCCTGAGGAGGCTGCGAGGGAGCAGCCTCTGGGGCACCAGGTTCTAATGGAGTCTGCTGCTACCTGGAGGGGATGGAGCTGATCTGTTGGCCTGAGGATTATAAGAGTGGAGTTGAGGTGACCTCCCAGTGTGGTTATCCTCCCTAAATAGATCAGCAAGATGAGATCCCCTGAGAGACAGATGGGGGTTTGGGAACAGGGTCCTCCAGGATATCTTTGTGTTCCTTGGGGCTACACTAAGTACCAGAATACTTGAGCCTTCCTTTTGATAGAATTGTAAAAGCCTGAACATAAGACATTTCACTCCACCCTTCATGTTTCAAGCAGAAACACTGTGCCTTGATAACAGTCTCACAGTCTAGAGTGCCATCTGCACCCATCTTTTGCTACATCTTCCTTCATACTGAACCCACACCACATTGCAACAGTGAATAGGTTGTTCTTATTTTAACCTTTCAGGATCAAACTGTTGCATTCATCAAGGATATGACCTAGTGGTGAAGTTGGTGAAATCCACACAGTGAAGAGATCCCAATAGATATCCCATAAGCTTATCTTGGGACCTAGAAAGATAACTAGGCTTCTGCTTCTTAAGGCAGCGTCACATACATAAGGAGGAGCCTTGACACCCACAAGGTATCCCCTTGCTCAACTGTACAAAACCCAGACAGACATATCTGAGGACCTTAGAATGATGCTGACATCATTTAACCACTGAAGATCACAGAAGCAAGCCCTCCTCAAGGGGCATTTTTCTTCACATATGGACCAATTAACTCATAAGGGAGAAGGAGGCTGGGCCAACTATTGGCCTTCACTAGTCCAAACTCCCATGAGCTATTGGGTTCCTTTAACCACCTTATTGGACCTGTTGATGGTCCAACTTGTCCTTAGAAGCTATAGGAGAAAAACATCTTCTGCAGTTACTGTCACAGAAGTATCAAAAGTTGGGATGGATGGCTTGCTTGCTTGCTTTTCTTTCTTTCTTTCTTTCTTTCTTTCTTTCTTTCTTTCTTTCTTTCTTTCTTTCTTTCTTTCTTTTACAACCACAATTACTTTAGTAATGTAGTAATGTAGCTGTTCTGCTCAGGCAACATGTACATCTTCAACTTACCTGCATTTAAACAGAAAAGCACAAAAGCCAGGTTAAGATGGCCTCAAGCCAGCTCTTGGACCAAAGTGCTGTAGGTCACCTCTTTCCTGCCCAAATCCTTGCACATTTTAAAGTGGATACTTTTTTCCCTTGCGTTCCCATTTGTGTCCCCTTGGAGGTAGGATGAAACTCCCTTCTGGGAGGGAAGCAGGTCCCTGGTTTTGCCCCCAGGCCTGCACCAGCCCTGTCTTAGGCACACACGGTGGCCCAGGGCTGGGGGCCACTGTAAAGGTCTCCTGGCAGCATGAGTTCTTAAAGGGATAGAACACTATTTTTACTTTTTGTGCAAGAAGAAAGAACATGATGCCTTCTGTTGCATTTCATAAGCCTGTGTACTCTTCAAAATTAAAGGCTTACCTGGTAAGGCCAGTTATTTTTAAAAAGAAAGGGTGAAAGAGAGAGGGAGGGAGAGAGAGAGAGATACTAGTGATGCATGTCCAGGTAAGAGCCACACATAGTGACTGACAAGATGACAAGATGGTGACTAGCCACCTGGCAAGCGAGGCAGGATGATGTGGCGGCATGCCCTCGACCAAAGCACAAACTGAAAAAAAGCCATTTACAAACTGGGGCTTGTGGAGATGGGCAAATTCAGCAACATATGCAACAAACAAAGCCACAGACGGCAAGCCATGCTTGTGGAGTGAACACAACTGGCTAAAAAGAAAAACAAAAGCCTGCTTCCTCTTTCCTCCTCCCCAGGGCTGGAAAAGTAGCCAAGAGTTCCCAGGGTGCCTAGAGAATAGTCCTTGCCTCTCCTGCGTAAAGAGTGAAGGAAAGGGAGGAAGAACAGGACCCTGTGGAGAGAAACAAAAAGTTTTCGCAGCTTGGCCCATATCTTGGTCTCTAATACCTATTCTCCTGTCTGGCCACACCAAAATGTTCCTTTTTTGCTGGCCTGCCAAAGCGTACTCTACTGGTTGGCTCAGCTACCAATTACAGGGGAGTTTCTTTAGAAATGGTTCACTAGGGGCTTGGGAGACAGCTCAGTAGAATAAGTGCTTGCCTGGCAAACGCAAGGTCCTGAGTTCAATCCCCAGTACCACCAAAAAAAAAAAAAAGATTCTAGAAATGGTTCACCAACCAGAACTATTCTAGGTGGTTCTTGCCTCAAAACAATGGACAAGCCAAGCCAAAAATAGTGTCATTTATTTGAAACGTACAGGATGAATGAGTATGGGCGCAAACAGCTCTGCAGAGCAAATTTTGGCCAAAAAAGAGAGTAAAAGCAAAAATGAAAGAATATGTCACATTCAGGCACAGTGCAGAGTACCATACAAACATGTGCAATGGCAGCGTTCCCGCTCTTTTTCATGTCATCCATGTCTGTCACATTCTACATACAGGATCCTCATGTTGTCCTGGGATCTTGTGAATGGCAGGTCCCATCCATTTCCCTAGCCAGCTGCCACACCCTACCGCCCATAGCATACCAGTGTGGCTTCCTGCCCATTAGCTGGATAGATATTCTTTTTTAAAAAATGTATTAGTTATTTACTTAGGTTCTTAGCAAGAAATTTAGATCCATTTTTGCTCTGAAAGTGGAATTTATCCTCATATATTAGTGTTCTACATTTCTTACTGGGTAGATACTCTTGAGCAGTTTGCACTGCCTCTGAAGCTTTACAGCATAGACAAATACAGGAGTCCAACCCAACCCCACCAAATTAGAACATCCTGCCAAATGTTTCTAAAATGTGAGCATAACCTGTCATGTGGGAGAAGATCTGTTGGCATTATATAAGGAACTTGGAAAGAATACCTTAGATAACCCTAAAACTTAATTATGGGACCTTATGGATTTTTGTTTTCTTTGCTTCAGCCCCAGTTTCCTTCACATTCTCTTGAGTATTTCTGGACATTTTTTGCCAACCATTTAGCTAGGACATTTGGTGATTTTCTGATTTTGCAACCCTTTTTTAGTTTTACTCTTTCTGAAAAAAGAACCTGAACTTCTGGTTATTAATGAAAGCTTTTTGAAGGTTCATAATATAGTTTACCAAAGATGATAAATGGGCATGCAGTATGTACTTCTGATGTTCCAAAGTTTCAGTCCCTATAAATATACACACAAAATACATACAGAGGTAACAACATTGAAATGTCACCTGAATGAGACCAATAGAGCCCAAGCTGTTTGTGACTTATTTCCAAGACGGATAACTTTGTAGAAGGAATGAACTTTCCAGAGCCTCCTTCCTCATGTAAAATATGAAAGAGAAGGGTTCTAAGATAGAGCTTTCAAAACTTTCTTCCACATATAAGTGCTATGATCTTGTTCTTTTTTATTGTATTTAGTAACAGGGTCTTCAGGATCTCACTATGGAGATAAGACTCATAGTGATTCTCCTGTTTTCAGCCTCCCAAGTGCTGGGATTTCGGGCACACACCACCTCACCCAGTCTTAATCACAGCTAGCGCACCCTGGGGGTGGGGCCAGTAGGCTCTTTAATCCACTGAAGCTATCTGGCTGGCCCACGATCTTTTAAAATAATGAGGCACTTATAGGTCTTTGGCCAACCCTATCTGATTCTTATTTTTATTAGGTAATATTTTTAAAGGCAAATAGATACTACTTAAGAGTGATAAAATTCTTTACTATTTTAAAAGTGTTCACTCTACTACCTCCTGACTGTAGAATAGCCATTTCATAGAAAATGAAATTGAGACACAAGCTAAGTGACTCGCCAGGGTAACAGAACCAGAAAACTACAAATCTCGACCCCCGCTGGACCCTGCTTTGACCCCCTCTGATACCACAAAGGCCTCAGGCAGACTTGGAGACCAGGTCCACCTGATGTGCTGCCAGCTCCCCACCTCTGCCTTCTCGAATATTCTCTAGACCAGACACCTTTTAAATTGCTTTGGAAGAGAATACCAAATGGGGATTTATTTAGCATATTATTTCTGGGTGTGCATTTTCCTGAGCATTTATAGATCTGTGTTTTTCCAAGAAGCTGAGTTTTCCTGATAAAACAAGACAGATCATGATAAATGAGCAGCTATGTAAGCCTAGCTGGGAGGAGGACCAGGGACTATAAGCCCCTCCTGTGAAGTTAATCCTGTTTCTGTTAGCTATTTCTTTATTAGTTAATGAGGTCTTGCAAAAAAATGTGTTTCTGTGATGATGTTTTAGCATCCTTGCCTCTAGGAACATTTTCAAATATTCATAAACTAGCTCATCTGACCAAAGCTTAAAGTAAAGGTGCATTAAGTATGAATTTAGTCAACTTCAAATGTAGGTGGTCAAAAGCTACTGCTGAAATAACCAAAATAATCCTCATCATTGGTGTTTCCAGATCCACAGTTCTGGGCACACATGTGAAGGGTGACAGGGAAAATTTTATTTAGAACAGCTAGAATTCCAAAGGGCAGCCCTGTAAGCTTTGATCCTGCTTCCTTACTGACAGTAGTATGGCTTGCTTTAGGAAAGCAGAATAACTTAAGAGAAGGGAAATAAAATGGAAAAGGAACTGCCAGTGCAGTCCCTTGGAAGAAGAGGAGATGTGAGGTCATATTGCTTCTGGGAGGTAAGGGGAGAGACCTCCTTTTACTTTGGTTCCTTATGGCACAGAAGGAAAGGAGGATCTCAGTAGATGGCATGGTGCTCAGTGATGCCTTTGGAGAGCCAAGCAAATGTGGAAACTCATTTTTCACATTTAGAAATGAGCTTTGTACTACAGCGAACCACAATGATGACTTCTCTGGCCTGGTGTGGGAGTACCCTTCACACAGTAGCAAGGTGCTCAGAACACAGCTAGTATTCACACATACTCACCCACACATGTGCATACACAACTGTCTCCATGCCCTTGTGCACACACATCTCAAAGCACAACACAAATCCTTCATAGTTTTTACCATTTTTATAATTTTTTTTTTTCTCCAAGACAGCATTTCAGGAAGTTGGTGCTATGACTCTCCTAGATGCAAAAGTTCGGTGGTTCTGGGTGACCTGGAATATATTAGGTATACTTTGGTTAAATATAACACAAAATTATAGCCCAATATTTTCCATCTAGTTTCTGAGCAAGAGCATCAGAGCTTCCACCAAAATGGTACAAGTCTTCCTGACAGTGGTGTAATAGAAGCTCAAGGAATAAATCATAAGCCAAAGTCCTATGACTACTGACCTCACTGATACTGCAATAAACTGTATTCCTAGTAACTCAGGGCTGCCTAAGGTGAAAGGTCTGTCCTTAGAAGAACCCATGCATGTCAAAGCCCCAGAGACTCTTATGCCTTAGAGTCTGGTTCTTGCAGTACCAGCCCCTAAAGGAAGGAAAGCTCTGAGCCATAATTTGGGAAGGAGTGGCCATGTAATCCTTCTCCACATAAACTGGAAAAGAGACAAACATCTCCTAGCAATGAGATTTAATAATGCAAATGTTTACCTCTGCAGCTTCAGGCTCAAATTTTTGGTTATTTAATATGAGCAAAGAACTTCCGTGTGTGTGTGTGTGTGTGTGTGTGTGTGTGTGTGTGTGTGTGTGTGATGGGGGAGATGTCCTAGAAAAAAGCAATGGCATTACAATGATGCTACCTTGAAAAATTTTCAGAGCATATTATTATTTCTCTTTTGTCTCTTGCCATGAGGACATTGAGGACGCATTGACAGACCTTATGATTGTAAAAGATACAAGCTAATGTTGGTTGTTCCAGATGTGATTTTGCATTTCTCTGAAGAAATAACTGCTAAGTCTTGCATGTAAATTTGACTGGTGTCCTGTACTTAATGTTCCGTTCCAGGTGATCCACATAACAGGACGGCTACGCCTGAGAGTATCACTATCCCATGGGAGGACCGTCCCCAGCCAAATCATGGGTCTTGTGGTAGTAGCTCACGCCTTGCCTCCTCCTACGATCAATGAAGTCAGAATTGACTGCCATATGTTCGTCACTCGAGTAAATATGGACCTCAATATCATATACTGTGAAAATAGGTACTTTCTCTTTCCTTTCCTTTGCCCTGCTGCCCACTGCACTTGGAGGGTTTCTTTTTCTGGCAGTCTGAAGGATTTTACTTTTTTAGTGAGGCTCATTCTAAATCCTGATCTCATTTTTAATGGCTGCTTGGACCTACACCAAACATCTTTTTTATTTAAAATTTACATTGCTGCCCCGATTTACATTAGGGACAACAATTGTATGGATGGGATACCCAGACATCGTATGCTGTAAAGAAAGCACATTTTGGCTGAGAACCCAAGGGAAGAGCAGAACGGAGACATTATTGGCAAAATGATGCAGTGAAAGGTATCTTTTCTGATGCCTCTGTGCAACCTACTTCCAATTAATTTCAAGGGCTGGCATCACAATAGTCACTATTCACACAGACATTAAGTACAGGGAGGATAAATGAGAATTTAAGGCCCTTGGAGGGGAAAAAAAAAAAAAAAAGACAAAAAAGAAATTTGCAACACTATTAAATAAAACTTTATCACCCTGAGGATTTTACTTTTATAAATTAAGAACAATGACTCATCATATAAATGAGTTGGCAGTTCTTCCTTAAGTTGGAACTTTTATAAAAGGACATTTTAGGCTCCGGTTAAAAAGTTCACTTTTTCCATTAAGCACAAAGCAAGGGACAAAGAAGTAGGACAATGCCCTTTCAGACCTCTCACCTACCCGTCCTCAGCCCATCAGCAGACTGCTATGAAGAGAGAATCACAGGGTATGGGATATGAGGGCAAAAGGCCCACACAGTAGCTGTGGGAAAGCAGCCTGGTGTACTACCCATCCCCTCAAGCCACAGGGAGAATCACTGCGTCTGTTTTTGGAGGATGTTTTTGTGGCACAGATTATTGTCAGGCTTGGAAGCAATATATGTTCAGCCAGCCCTCTGAGCGCCTTCGTGCCTTCAGAGGGAAAATGAAAGGGCAGAATGGACAAGCAGCAGGGTAATTGACCTCTCCAGAGGCCAGCCAAGAGGAAGTCAGACAGCTCCTGCATTCAGCCTACTGAGAAGTGACAAAGAGATAGAAATCAGGTTGGAAACCACATACCACTCCCAGCCAGGGTCTGATGCAGAGGAGGGCCAGTGGCAAAGATACCCACCTGACCTTATTCCTTACTGTGAGTGCTCAGTCAGGTAGAAAATTTCATGAACTTGTCACTATCATTTCATAAATAATTCTCAATCTGTTCTTCAAGTTTCACTGGCATTTGTTAAAAGTTTTATCATCATGACTATGCATTTGGGTTTGTCTAAGATATTCTAGAATGGCCATAACATATTGAGAAAAGACAAGTTAGCCAGAATGATTAGCTGGTGTTGGCAAGAAATAATGAAAAGAACCGACATTTAATAGATATATGCCACATGCTTAGCCATGTGCAGATCACACTCATTGTCTCACGCAAGCTTCAGCACAGTTCTGTGAAGTACCTGTTGTCACTATTGCTATCACCTATGGGCAACTTTGGCTTAGAGAGAAAGGATTTCTTGCTCTTGGTCAAAACTTAAACTCAAGGCTGCTAGACATAAAAGCCCTTGCTCTTAAATCCAACCTATAGGGGTCTCCTTGGCCTTATTTTTCTTCCAAGATCAGATTATATGACTAGAGAAAAATCAGAATAACTTCTGCAAGAGACTTTTCATACACATGAATCATGAGAGAATGGGACTGCCACCTACAATGCTGCTTAATTTCTGATTAAAAATTTAGAATACTGTAGGAGGAGACCCAACCATAGGAGGCAGAGACAAAGCCAGAGGATGAGCATAGTTTACTTCATTTGAATTCACCATCATCCCTTCAAAAAAACTATGGGGCTTTGCCTTATTTATCAAACTTCCAATGATTGTCCCATCCCAAAACATCACCTCATTTTCATTACTGTTATCAGTTGATTAATTCTTTTGACAAGTTGCATGGACCTGAGTGCTTCATGGTACCAATTTACTAATTGAGATCATTTTCTGTGACCCACTTTTAGGGTTTTTCCCTTCACATTAAAAAGAAGCTTTCTATATAACCTCTATTAGCAAATACAATATAGCATTACTTCCCGACTGCAGATGACAGCAATTATGAAAAAGATCTGTATTAAAGGTAATTGTGAAGGGCCAGCCAAATAGCTCAGCAGATTAAAGCACCTACAAGCAGACACAGGGGCCGGAGTTTGATCCCCAGGCCTGCTGTGCCAGCCCCATCCCCAGGGCACACTGAGATAGTGAATGAGATGGGGCATTGTGGCACATGCCTGTAATCCCAGGATTAAACTTGGGAGGCTGTAAGCAGGAGAAAACAGTAGAATCACTATGAGTAAGATCTAGTAGTGAGAGCATGAACCTGTAGACCTTTCCCTAAAAAAATAAAAAATAAAAAAATAAAGGTGCTTGTGTATTTGTGTATTTCATTTACAGAAAAAGCATACCTGCGCCACAACAATACTATGTGAATTTCATTTCATTTATCAATCCCATCACCAACCTCTGAGCTTGCTTTCCAGGGGAGGAAACTGAGGATCAGAGTAAAAGGCAGATTTCTCAAGGCAGAATTCTAGTTCTCTGGGGCCGGGGAGATGGCGCAGTAGAATAAGCACTTCCCTGCCAAGCGCAAGGGCCTGAGTTTTGTATATTTTTAAAGAAATCTTTGATGGCAGAACTGGTCCACATTCAGAACCATAACAGGTTCTAGTATATAAAAAGGACTTCGATCATTTTGAATGATTTAACTCAGATAAAGAATAAACTAAAGAAATTCCTTCCCTAAAGAATGGAATGGCTCTTTCCAGGAGCTTATTATTTAATTAGGGAAGTGTTAACTAGAAACAAACCTTGCTCCTTGAGCTGCAGACCATTCTGTGCATTCCCAAGGATGGCCTGGGGCAAAGCTGACACCTAATGCTTTCAGCAGAGCTGGCAAATTTCAGGAACACCAAGGAGGGTCTTTTAATGACATCCTTGTTCCCACATTTGCAGAACAGGGGTGTAAACTACACTTGGAAAACAGGCTAATGGTTTTAAGAAAACATCAGCTAATGTGTTTTTTACCACAAAACCATGGAATTCTTAAGAAAAACACTCCTTTTCATCTCCCCAACTACTCTTATGCCTCTAAGAATTGTCATTTGGCCAAAAATATCATTTAAGTTACTATTCATTGAGAAATTCACTTAGTAGTACAATTCATAATATTCCACAGTATTTAAGTTTTGTTTTTCTTCCTTATTTCTATGTCTTGTGGGTATATTGGGTCTTTAAACTTGGGGTGGGTTTTTTTCAATTCTTTCTATGATATAAGGTATAGAGGTGACTTCCCAACCATAACCTCAGGGTTTTCTTAAATGCATCACTTCCAAAGGTTTACTTCATAATTGAATAGACCATATGTTACAAATCATTGAGAAAAAAAACCACAGGGACAGTAAAGAGAATAAATCACACAAAAATCTTGTTTTGGACTGACGAAAATGAATCTGTACTGGTGATACAGAGGTAATCAGCATTTTGACATGTTTGTGTAAACCAGGCAGATACCCCCAGTACATTGTCCAATTTGGGTTCTATTTTTCCGTGCTCTGCCTGAGGACTTTGATGTCTGGGTTACCAGTGACAGGGGCTTCCACACATGCACCGTGGAGCACCAGCCTGGAAGAGCTACAATGGTTTAAAAGTTTCTGCGAGGAATCTAAGTACCAGTTAAAAGAGCCAGGAGTAAAAGCAGAGCTCCCAAATGACTAAGACTAAAAAAGATAATACCCCCAGGCATCTGTGTGTCTCAGCATTTAAATTATATCCCTTGAAATGCCAATTTGGACTTTATGCCAAGAAGCAGTTGAAACCCTTTTTCATGGAAATACCCAGTAGAAGGCCAATCTGTTTAAATGAAAGGTGTCTCTAATCATTTGGTATAAACATAACATGTTTTTATTTTATTATGTAACCTTGAATTATCTTGGCCTGTAATGAGGATCTTGCATTGTTACTGATTTTTCAATAATTTCATGGAATTATGTTGTCTAATGTGCATTCTAATGCCAAAAAAAGAGAAAAAGAAAAACCTATCTAATTATTTAAACACAACTGCTTGATCTAGCACATTTCCTGGTTCTGAAAAACCCTGTGCTGCAACCTCCTGGCTATCAAGCATGATAATAATGTATCAGTAGAGTAGTATCAGCATGTGACAGTCTCTCCGTTTTGCTAAGTTCCAGCCTGTGTTTTGTTCCTCTCTTTGTAGAATTAGCGATTACATGGATCTGACCCCTGTAGACATCGTAGGGAAAAGATGCTACCACTTCATCCATGCTGAAGACGTAGAGGGCATCAGGCATAGTCACCTGGACTGTAAGTACCCTTGTGTTGGGAAGTGACCCTGGCGGGTGTCGTCTCTCCCTGACCCTTGTTTGGCTTCAGTGCTGATTTTTTTCTTTCATCTCTCTTGTATGCATGTGAGAGGATTGTCAAAATACAGTGAGAAAAAGTGAGACATAAATCATTTCAACATGTTTTGACATGGGATTGAAAGTTGGACCTCCAGCCCAGAGAAAGCGCTGGTTCTTCAGGCACTCACCCAGAATTCCATGGGGTCTCGTGCTCCCTCTCCCATGAAGCAGTGAGGGAACCTCTCTCAAAAGTGCTTCCTTGACCCTTTCATTTTCTAGAGAGCAACTTCCACTTTGACATTTGTAGTTTCCTGTTCAAAGCACATATGGCAGAAGACAAGTTCACAAAGGCCAGAGCCTTAGAAAAATGCCTACCTGACTAGCCATGAAACAAGGTGAGGGGGAAGCCCAGGGTTAGGAGCAGAGCACATAGTATGAACACAGCAGCTTTTTTCAAGCTCTTTCTGGAAAGATCATTATTCTAAAGAGCAGGTATCCCTAGGCTCCAGGTACTGGGATAAAGGAACAAATCTCCACCCTGAGTCTAGCTCCCAAAGTCCTGATCCTTTGGCTGAACTCCAAGGGACTTGCCTCTGTGACCTGTACACAAGCAGGCCCAGCAGCATGTCGGTGGGGTGCAGGCAGAACCCCACATCAGCAGCTTCCTGCATTTTTCCTTCAAGTGCCCTGAGCTGTTTGTTCCTAGCAGGGATCTGACAGGAACATTCATCTGATGGACCTAGGAAGGAGGTGCTCTCTTCTGACAAGGGCTCCTTTCTATGACCATCCAACAGCTTTTTCCTAAAAAAGCACTCCACCAGCTACATTCCTAGAATATTCTAAACCCCGGTTTCCACTCTGATTTTAAGTATATGTGAGGTGCCACACATGAAATGGTGCAGGCAAATACTGAGGCTTTTATGCAGTAATCACCAGCCAAATAGTCTGTGTCTACCCCTTCCCTGTATGGTAGAAGATAGATTTTTTTAATCTGTCCTGCCTTTTGCAATGGTCCCTTCATTTTGAACTCAGATCTTCAAGTGCATAATGGAGACAGGAAGCCAGCCATTCTCCCCAAGTGGGCCCATCTTGTGCTGTATTTTTAACCCTGCACCAGCAACATGGACAGGGGATCAAATCCCATGTCATATACTACACGTACACTGTGTTTTGGGGCAGAGCCTGCTTGCATAGCTGCTCTCCAGCACATTCTACTCCAAGACTGGCACATGCCTAGATATTGCACACCAGAGATATAGGGAACACACTTGTTGCTAAGAACGAATGGGTGTCATGTATCACAGAAGCAGATGGCTCTTCAATTAATTGAGGAAAAAAATGGTGCTTTTCACTAAAAAGAAACATCAGGTTCTTTGTTGCGAGGAATTCAGAGAAAATGGAGAAAACTCAGGATCCTTAAAGGGGGCCATGGACATGGCTAAAATTTTAGCGCAATGTAAGCCAAAGATCCCAGCTTTAAAAATGAGTATGTTGTTTTTACAACACCGCAATAGGCCGTGGGGGGGGGGAGACATAGGTGCTTTCTGACTTTGGGGTCCTACTTGAGGTCTAAATCCAGAAACCTGACGCTAACAAAAAAGAACTCTGTTGTTCTTGGTTATTATTTTGAAAACGTCATGCTATCTCTCTGAGATGTGATTTACAGCTTCAAGAAACACAATTCCTCAGGAACAGTGAGCTAGGGCAGTTCATTTCTTCCTATAAAGCAAAGGTCTCCAACAAATATGTTTGATGCTATTCTTTCCGATCTACTTTTATCTCATTTTCAGTAGCCAGAGTAAATTGAGAGCCCTGGAAATAAACTACTCAGCCATTCACTATTGTGCAATTCTCCTAATTTTTCTGGTATCTTGCCAACTAATAAACAGGGAAGGTGTTATCTTCAAATTCTGTGATTCTTTTCACTCCTTGATATGGATGTACTAGCTACTGCTTCATGATTTAGCCTACCAACAAAGATTGAGCTCACTCTTAATTCGTACACATGACTTTTAATTTTGAGTTCTTTTAATAACCTTAAATACATGAAAAACAAATAAAATGAGCTGATAATTCTGCACAGTAAAATACACTTCACATATTTAGCTATCATGCTGTGGAATAACTCCACAATGTCAAGTAGCACACAATTAGTAAAACTGTAGGGGGAGGAAAAGGAGTGTTTTGATCCTGAAGAATTTTGATCCTAATCAGATTGTAATTTCAGCATTCTTGTAGTGCTTAATATCTTCAATCACACACACAAAAAATCAAACTGATTCCAATGTCAGGTTTTGCATTCTGTGACTGAAATAAAATGCTAAAATATACAAATGCATCTCGCTTTGTACAATAAACATTAACATCATTATAAAGTAAGATTGAGTCTAAAATTGTGTGATGGAATGTCTGATGTTTACCTAATTCTCAAACCAAAGCCAGCCCAGTAACAAAATGACAGAGCATGTAATAAGACTTGGTTGTGTAAACACTGGAAGAAAAGGCAAAAAGCCAGCACAGCATCTTGCTTGTCCTGAGCCGTAGGCTATTATTGAAGGATGCCTCAACTCTGCCTTCTTGGCAGGATAAGGTCATGGTGACATAGCATCAGTTCAACAATAAGATAGAATTCTAAAACAAAGAGATGGTTAAAAAATAAACCACATTAACTATTTAGCTTTTCTTCCTGGAGCTATTGGCACAATTCCTGGTTCTGCCCATGAAAGACAGGTTTAGGCATCTGATCATACATCTGATATTTTGATGTATGTCTTACTGCAGTTTATGGATAATACTTAAAGAAAAAACACTCACAAGTCCTTAATAACTAAAAATATTATCTTTATCACTAGTACTTTTTTTCATAGCTCAGGCATCTGTAAATCAATACATGAACTTATCTCTAGCACAGGAAAAATAAAGGGGAATCTTAGCTACACCTGGATTCGACAACTCTGATCAACCAAAGCAAGAATTTGAGAGCATCTATTCTCCCAGTGGGCTACCTTTTGAGGTCTCCATAAAGGAATTCTACATAAATGGTTACTAAGAATCATGATGTTAGTGCCAACATGTGAGTTAGTAAAACTATAATAGGACTTGAAAACCAAAGGGGTTTGGAGGTCCTTTCTCTTAGGCTGTGACCAAAGACCTCTGTGATTTCTTTCTTTAAGCCCAGTGCCATTGATTGTTCAAGCCAAATTGATCAAGCCAGCATTTAGAGTTTTGCATTTTAAACCACTCACATTACTGATCATCATGACACCTCACATCTTCCTCCAGTTCTCTGGCTCAGAAGATGCTGACTTAAAGGTGACCAGTCCTGTCTCCTACAGCCACATACTGCAGTCACCCAAGGCATCTGTGTTGCCTTAACTCCTGAGAGAGATGACAATACAGCCATCCACCACGCTACCTCTGCCTATAATCTGAAAAATAGAATGCTGAGCCAAACATAGATACATGCTTTGCATTTCTCTTTATTCCTAATTAATCCAGCCTTTTGTCTATAGTAGAAGCTGAATTTGTCTTGACACATCCCCAGGGTTCTTCCTGGGTCAAATCAGCAATAACTCTCTTAAAGAGTGCTCAGAGGGGAAACTTCCTTCCTCCTTGTGACACTTTTTTTCCTCCACCAGCAAGGCTTAAGGCTTTGCAGCTGTTGGATTTCAAAAGAAAGGGAGCTGTGAGTACAGATGTGGTGGCAATTTTCCCTTCCTAACATTTTGCCCAGGATGAGAGAATTCTATAAGAATTATGAGAGAGAGAGAGAGAGAGAGAGAGAGAGAGAGAGAGAGAGAGAGAGAGACTTCCAGATTGTCTAGGAGACCAAGTGAACAGAAAACCGGTGTCCTACCCCATGTACCTGGGGATGAATAGTTTAAAAAATACAGCAGCCTAAGTGTTTATTTCAGTTTATTTAACTGCAAACTTTTATACTTCTTAACACAACTAATATGCAGCTACCTGGCATAATGCATTGCATGCTGTTTTGCATCAATAACCCCTACACTTCCCTCCTGAAGGCGTCTCACCGCCAAATGCAAGCAGACTGCTTAATGCAGGACTAATTAGTATATCCCCTTCCAGTCTTCAGGCCCTCCATTGTAATTCCTTCCCAGCTCATTTTTTTCCACAACCGAGCATCAATCAAAGTAAGTGCCCTGCCTGCCTAGGCAACACAAGATGTCCTCCATGCATTTGTCATCTGCCACACAAACAAAGGGGGAATTTAATTGTTGATTTGGGTATGCAGCCATTGCACGCTGCAAAGGAAGCTGAAAGGGAAAGAAGGGAAGAAATAAAGTTTGAGGGATGAGCCAAATGTATAGAGCATGGGGGCTTTTTTCTTTTTGATCTTAGCCCTTGTTCTGGCCTGGGGAATTTAGCTGCAACATGCTTATTGGCTGGACTTTTCCCTAAGGTAAATGAGTATTTTCACTCCTTCTATATGAATGTAAAAATTCCCATGGAAGGAAATGCATTTAATAGCTACCATGTTTGCTTTCTGCGGCCTATATCATGTGCCTGTCTGTTAACTGAAAAATTACCACAGGAAATGGGAAGAAGACTGGTTTTTATGCAGGAGTAAATTAGGATTATAATCTTTCTCTGTCTCTCTCTCCCTCTGTCCCTCCTTCCCTCTCTCTTTCCTGCTTCCCCCTTCCCTCCTTCCCTTCCTCCCTCCCTCCCTCCCTTTCTCTCTGGCACGCTCATTTTTAAGTTGAAGGCAGGCACCACAGAAAACAAATACCAGCAAGAGGGCCTCCTCACCAGCTGTGGCTGCTCCATTTGTTACACAGTGGTCTAGAACCGCAGTACTGACATCACATCACAGAATGGTACCACACAGGAGCTTAGAGAAATGCAGAACTTGATGCCTACCCTAAACATACTGAATCAGAATCTGAAATTAAAAAGATCTCCTGCTGACTCTATGTATTGTAAAGACTATGGAGTACTATTCATTTTATTACTTAGAGACACTATTTTAACAAGGAGCAAATACATACCAACTATCTACCTCAAAGATTTTTATTTTTCTTTGGATTTGGATGAATTTGGTTAAGAACAATAAAACGTGACCAATGAATTGGTTCTGCTTCTCAATCAGTGTTCAATTGTGATACAGACATGATTACTTGATAAACTTGCTTTTGTAACAAAGATGTAAAGCTTTAAATATGTATGGAGGAAATAAAAATTGTTAATATCCAACTTGGGAAGAAAAAGAAGATCATTCATGTTTTCTCACAGAGAAACACTGTACTGATTACATGTGTAAACATGTGCAGCCATGTTTTCCCTTCAAGTTCATGCACCATTTCCAAGTGCCTACTCCTATGTATAAAGCCTTATGATACTGCTATGATTTTTCAAAAAATAACTAAGTTGTAATCTCTACTTCCATGGAACTGACATTGCTTGCAGAGAAGAGAGCATGGAACAGCCAGTTATGCGTAGGTTCCCTAAAAGAAAGATTATTATGATATACAAACAAAGCACTGACCTCAGAGGTGGGGCAGCCAAGGGGAGGGTGGAGAAGAAGCCCTACAGTTCCTTGGGACCTTGAAAGAGGACAGCACAAGCCAGGATGCAGGAGATCTGGAGGGTGTCAGAACGCTTGGGTCTAGGGGAGCAGGGGAGGGAAACTAAGCACAGAATCTTGTCTCTTTCCTCACAGACCAAGCCGGAACTTTGAATTGACTGAAAAAATGTTCTTCTTCCATGGGTTCTTATTCATTATTAGCATTTGAATTAGTAGCTGTGGTTTAAAAAATAACAACTTATATTTTTGCAAAAAAACAAATTCTTATAAGACTTAATCACCAAAAAAAATTTTAGAAAATAAATTCTCACATTCTAAACCATCCATTTAGCCTAAATTAGTTAACATAAATAAAATCAACTCCAGGGTGGCACATGTCTCAAAAAAAAAAAATCTCAAAACTTTTAAAAGGTGGGAGAGATAGCTCAGCAGCATAAGCACCTGCCTGGCAAGTACCAGGTCCTGAGTTTGATCCCCGGTACCGCAAACCTTTTAAAGTACAAGTAAGCAGCACAGGACTTAATCCATGTATGTTCCTACTATATAATAAATTGTCCCTAAATGTGGAGTTAACCAGTGTATTCCAAGTGTTTATTCACATCTGTATCTCCCATGCCCTTTTGGAACTGGGACTGAGGTATAGCAGTTAAAATGTTTCTGGTTATGTGACAAAAAAAAAAAAAAAATCTTTTTAAAAATGACTTGAACTTTCTTTGCAATTGTCTTAGCTCTCTCTTCATGAACAAGATACCTGTAACACCCTCTAGTCATCACTTCCCTACAAGGCAAGGTCCAGAGTCAGAAAACAGTGAGTCACTGCTTTGTGTTCCTTACTGAGAAAGAGAAAGCATCCCCGAAGCCCCCACCTGGCACCTGGCTGCAGAGAAGCACTCACTCTGTATCGCCTGGTCCAGCTTCTCAGCTATCCCCAAGCCTAAACCGCACATTGGCCAAGGGATGGAATCACCATTGATGGTGGAAGCAATCAAGGCTTATCCCCCTGGCACTTTGATGAAAAGGCCATCAAACATGAAGTCCAAAATCAGAGTTGTGTTACCCAGAAGAAAGTGGCAGTGTCCCTGCCAAGAACGATCCGGATGACTGCACGTGGGAAGCACGTAACATTTTCACCACAAAGTTTTGGATTTCTAAAAATCTACATAACAGAGAAACAAATGGAATTTGTCTGGGCCAATGTAAATATTTGTGATTTTATAAGCACTAGTTTTTATGTACCTATGTATTTGGATGTGTTAGCACCTATACATTTATTTTAAAAGATGTTCCATAGACTCAACAGAATGACAGCTTCCTGAAACAGAGTCCACCAGACACAAAAAACTCCTATAAGTTTTACTTTGTCTCTTTCACCTTTTAAAAGGTCCTCCTATATCACAATCAACTTGGTTACTCTAATGCTCTTACTTTTAACTTTTTTACAAATGTATTTAGTACAGGGTCTACAGGGTCTCGCTACACAGATCAGACTCCCAGTGATCCTCCTGTTTTCAGCATTTAGAAGGAGGTAAGAATTCACCCAGCCCCGGTGAATTCACTCAGACTCCTGGACTTCACAAGCATATATGCCAAGTTCCACAGAGTTCCCACTATGATAAATTTATTAATGGAAATGACTGCTAAGATTTGCTTGCCACTCAAAGGCAAGTAGAAGAAAATCCCTGTTTTCAGAATGAAGAGACCTTTTTTTTAAACCGCTGCCCACAGTAATGACTTCCTCTTGCAATCCATTGCCCAGTGTTTTATCATATTTCAAATTTGCACCAGTCACTGACAAGGGGGATACAATTAGCATGACTAATTTGAAATGACAGTAGGAGGGTATCCATGGCAGATTTTGTTACTGTGCCATTCACTACTGCCAGCACAGAGTTGGGCACCAAAATACTCATACTGAGTAGTTGGATAAATCTACCACTTACCCCATTCCTAGCCATAAGTCCTTCCTAATTCTATGCTAATGAATATATTTCTTCCCCTTCAGTAGCAAATCCCCAAAAAAACAAGGGCATGAAAGCCTTAAAAAAAATCTGTCCTTGACTATCTTACATTGAGAAATGTCCGAATCATAAAAGTAGTACAAAACTCTGGTTGGACGGAAGGCGGCTTGAAAAAAAATCCAAGAACTTGGATGTCACTTGTGCCAACAATTACTTTGATTCTTCCTGTCCTAGAATCTGATACTGATACCATCAGTGTTTAAAAGCCAGGGACTCTGATTCAGTACATTATCATGAAGGAGAAAAGGGAAATTTATTTTTCAAACTTAACACATTGACATGTTCCAAATCAATGAAAAGTTTTGTGCATGATTCAATATTAACAGTTAATAAAAATCTATCAATTGGCAGTGGTATAGGACAAAACCTCTTCTGCGGTTGTAAATCACACAGATAGCAGTTCAAGCAGGGCCTGTCATTAGTGTATTGGGGGAAAAATCCATAGATGATGCATAGTCACTCACAGAGCATCCGCATGTCTTTTGTCCTTAAGCTTGTAGCTCATATTAAATATCAAATATAATGTAACTGTACCAAATATTGCTTAGCATATAGATTTACCAAAAAAAGCCCTAAAAACCAATTAGCAGATGCCTGCTATTTAAGACATCTAGCTCACTAATTGCAAAATCTATAGGAAAGTCTGCATGGCATCAAAGCCTTGGTTGCTCCGGTGAGCAGTTCTAAATGAAAAACTGTCTTTACTGCAACTAAATAAAACACTTAATGTAGTCTGTGGCTACAACGCTGTTTTTCCTGTGGGTTTTGAAAATGACCTTCCTGTAAGCATCAAGGACTATAACTTTTTAGATAAAGAAACTTGTTCTTGTTTTATGTCTATGTCAGGTTCATTGCCCTATAGCCCATAGTTTTCAAAAGCAGAGGAAAAGTAATCCAGAATTTTTTTTTTTAAAGTCTGTTTCCAGAATGAAGTTCCCTGTCAGCCTGCCTTGGGCCTTAGGTGGAGAAGCAGAGATTAAAGAGTCAGTATTCTTTTTCATGTTTCATCTGCCAGTTTTGTGAATGTAGAAAGGGAACCAGTGGCTACAGCAAAGCACCCAACTGTGGTATTAAGTAGAAAGTGTGATTCTAGCACACCCCTTTACTTAAACATACACACTTTTACACACTCCACTGTAGCGAATTCAGAAATAATTTTGGAGACTCTAGCAGAAGGCATGTGTTCCCGGGGCTCCACAGCCATCTCAGAAGGTAGCTCAAGGAGGGGGTGAACGGCGCTGCAGATGCGTCCTCCTATCGCCGTGACGATAATGAAGCTCTTTGTTCAGCTGTGTGAATGTGAAGTGTGGCATCTCCGATGAGCTCACCATTTCCTATTTATTCTATACTTACCTGAATACACCAAGTATTGCTGCTTTTTAATGCATATGCAAACCACCAAAGCATCCTTTTGTGAGACACTCTGCTAAAAGACCGCTTTTGATATGTGTTCTTCATTGCCTCTTCAGACTGCATTCGACTGCTTCCTTCTTTTTAGATACAACCAGCTCACTATTTAGCCTCTTTGGCTTTGCTTCTGTGGAACCCTCCAACAGGAAGGGACCATGTTCTCTTTTTTTATTCATATTTCTGAAGGCAAACTTGTACTGATTTGTTTTGATTTACTAACAGAGTTATGTCCCTGCCACAGACACTGGCTGCCTTTATGTCCTTTCAGCCACCAGGCTATGTCACTGAACACAGTTTTCCCAAGGCAAAATTAAATCCCTCTGTTGGTATCTGTGTGCCGGGCCATAGATGTGTGCTATGGAAAAAAGAAAAAAAGCTCATCATGTGTAGAGGAAGATTAATTATTCTCTACAAGTGAAATATTTCTTGTACGCTGATCACTAAGCTTAAACAAAGAGGCCAGGTGACATTTTAGAAAGAATATTCAATAAAGCCTAGCATCCAGTCTTTATTTTTTGGAGGGGATGCATATTTGATGTAAAGGTCACATGTTCCAAAGTGGAAGCATATTGCGATTTTCTTTTGATTGAACTGTATTTGCCACTCCCTTCACAGTTAAGGGTGGGTTGTGTTTTAACTTAAAGTCAAAGAGGCACTTTATTCCTGGTTCTCCAACTGTCAGCTGAACAGAGCTGGCCAACCAAGAAGTGTGCAGCTTTGGTCTCTACTGTGTTCTTCTCCCAAGTGTAGGATCACCTCCAGCATTCGAGGAGCACAGATCGAAATTCAAAAGATGCTTTCAGCTTGGAGCATGGAGGGTGCTGAGGATAGAATCTTAGTTTTTCTTAGAGCACGACAGCCAAAAGCAGTGGACTAGATTTTAGGCTTCAAAGCAAAAAGAATGTATTTTTGTGCTGGTCCTGTCCGGCCCATGCAAGACTCTAAGCGAACTTATGGAAGTTGTTTATCTTCCCTGTGTCTTTATGTTTGCCTTGTGAAATCTAAAAAAGAACCATTTGCATTTTTGAGACCCTTAAGTAAAAGCTAATTCCTGTCATACGCTATCAAAGATAACTTTAGACATGTTCAGATGCAATCAATGAATTCCAAAGAAAGACATAGAGTCTGCTCCACCAAGACTTTTGGACAACAGAAAATACACTTTGAGATAAACCAAAGAGAAGATGCCAAGTTACAAGTTAGTAGCACCCAACCCACATCTTGTCGATGTGATAGTCCGAATATGACACACATATACAGTTCCCCTCCCTGAGAGTGTGTACACGTGGTTATGAACTTACTGCCGGGCTCCTTGGTCTGATGAGTACCTATTTCTTTTCAAGGTACAACTCAATCTTTTTAAGGACTCCTAGATCAAGCAGCTCATATTGTGCTTATTTTTGTTGCTCCCTTCAAAAGAGATTGTCTGAAATAGCCTGACACAAATATTCTCTCATTTCTCTCTGCTCTTTAAACCTAAAACTGAAAAATAAAAAACAACAAACCACTGGATTAAAAGAAATCAAAAAGTTTTTGTTTTTTTTTTTCAAGTTCTCTAATTTATTACACACTAAAAATCTCTTTCAAACTGGCACCAAGGTGGCTTTTCTTCTTGAGCTGATTAGGACCACATGAGCTCAGGAAAAGCTGTCAGATCCTGCCTCTGGCACAGCTGGAATGATCCAACTGATTTGCCAGTATGATTTTTTTCCCAAGAAATAAGCTTCATCCCAAAGTCATAAATTTATATTCTGGAGAGCCAAGCAAAACTTATTCTTGCTCATTTTGAAAGAAGTAAGACTCTATTGTGACCTTATTTTAAGAGACTTTCTAAAAACTGAAAACAAGTTGGGCAGCATTTTGGCCTATTGCTATAGTGAGAGCTAACTTCACATTTACACCCATCATTACCTAGCTTCCCAATGATGCTGGGTGTCTTGTTCAAGAAGCACTCATCTCTGAGAAAAAGACATCAGCTAAGACTATGCTAAGATGTTCATCTTTTGAAATTTCTGTCTTAGAGACAGGGAATAATTTGAGTTTGATCAAACTTGAGTTTTTCAGCTATGCATGGGGGGCTCTGAAACTTGGTTCTTGGAATTTACCAGCGCAACTTAAAGACAGTCATGTAACTTCCTGGAAACCTCCCAGGCCCTTGCACTTTGGTCCTTTTACAACCACCTCCTCACTTCAGAGCTCCCCTGCCCTGCCTCGCTTTCATTTTGGTCTCCTCTCTTTGCTAGATGGCACCTAGTCTGGGTTTGCTAAAGAAGGAATTCATTAATGTGTTTATGGGCCCTCATCAATTAGTATTTAGTTTCCCAGAAAACACAGATGTGTGCAAGCAGGCCGAGTCACCCTGCCTTGTCTTACAGAGATGACACCAGATCAGCCTGTTAGCAAGAAATCCTTTTAGCCCCTCTGCATCACACACCTGAAAAGCACCAGGGAGCCAGAAGTTTTGCTGTTATCCACCTTAGTCATGGGATTTTGCTTCCTTGTTAAAGAAAAAGAGTATTAGGAAAAAAATCAGGTGAACTTTATGTCGATTCTGCAAAGTCTAATTCCCTTTTTTTTTTTTTTTTCCACTTTCTATACTTTAAATTCTGGGGATAAAAAAATGCCCACTCTTGATCACTTTCCAGCCTAGAACGTGCAACCAGGCTGATCTAATCTACCCACCATCTCCTTGCTTTCTTCATGTGATTCAAGAAGGGAGCTTCTTAGTCTCTGCTTTTGTTAAAAGTGCTGGGACCGTTTGGAGTTATCATTCATTTCAGAGAGGAAGCCAATGGAAGGATACCACCAGCTACTCATTGGAGTGCTGTGAGGTTTCTCTGTGAAAGGGTGGACAGAATTCTATAGCGTGCCATTCCCGGATTAATAGTTAACCAAGTTGAGCGGATTTGAATAAAAGCACATCGTGTTTGCATGCAACAATGGTTTGACAGAAGAGCTGTGTGGCAGAGTTAGTATTTTACTGCTATGAGCTTCACCACACAGTTTTGTGCCCTGGGAAACCATGCATGCAGAATGGCAGAACTTACAATCGCCTGCAAGAGGAGAGTACAATACTACCTGTGGAGCCTCGCCACTAAGAGAAGGTGACAGTTCCGGACCTTAAAAATACCCTAAATTATTCAGTAGTTTCAGAACAGAACTTGCCACAATTTGAAACACTCATGAAAGCAAGGCTTTTTCAAGCAATGGTAAAGAACATGATTATTAAATTTTACAACCATCCGTTTAGCATACTATAAAAAAAGAATGACAGAACCGCATCAAAGCATATATGTTTATAGATGCAACACAGGGAGATGTGATTTGTGATCACTTTCAGTGGCAAGAAGAGTGGCCAGGGACATGATAGGAAGAGTTTCAACAGCCCGAGCACAGCTCTCATCCACTTTATCCACCTACCCCCCCACCAAAAAAAAATCAAAATGTACTTCATGAAACTATTGTATATGAAGCACTTATTAGCCGTAATTAAATGGACAATATGAATTTACTACGTCTTTAGGACTCTGGCTTGTTCTGGTTTAGAGCAAGATGATTAATGCAAATACATATTACTTGAGATAACCATTTAGCAGCTAATTTAGCCAAATTTATTACAGCAGTTAGAGGTTTTTCATTTTAGCAGACGGAGACAAGGACATGCCAAATGTGGACCACGTAGACGAATGCACACTGCCCTCTAGTGGCCAGCCGGGGGTGCGCGCTTGCGGGGGGTGCACGCTTGCCGGCGATCTGTATCCAACTCACAACAGCGGCTTTTGCACATTTCCGGCATCCTTTTAAACCATCCCCATCCGTAGCACTTTATTTCAGGGGATGATTTACAGCGCTTTTCCCTTTTACTAGCTCAGGAGTACCCAGATACAAATCAAATCAATTTCAACTTGGCAAGATTTTGGTTAAAGTATCATTTTTAACATCTGCATTTTAAAGCTCTCTTTCACTGGGTATTTAATGGCACCGTTTCACATTACTGATTGTTTTTACTTGTTCCTTCATTTTAAGCCATATTTTAGAGTCTGTGTGGAGCTGTCACTCTGTTTAGCTCTTGCCAAGTCAATTCTGTGCCTCCCTTAGGCCAGCATTTCTTTCTGATTTGATTCGAGGATTTATTTTGTTCCAACATCCAACAGTCACACCAGAATTTCCCGACTGACCAATGTAAATTTAGTTCATCGAAGGACTATAAATTGCGTTAGACAAGATCAAAAGGAGCAGATGTGTCAGGGTGCCAGTTGGTATTGCTCCCACTGAGGGGAAACAATCAAAGACAGAAGGGTAAAGGATCCTCGGGACCACTCAGATATCCAGAAGCTCAAAGAGGGCTACCTTGAAGCTATGAATAAATCATGTACAAATTTGCCTTCTTATCTCTGACGTCAAGGCCACTGACAACACCCACACCACGTTAGGTGTTCTGCTATCCAAAAAGTTCTGCGGTCTTTTTAACCTTCCTGTCATACTGTGGATGCCCCACACAGAAGAAAGTCTTGCTACAAATGCCAGGAACTTGACGTCAGAGCTGCTGCCCCACAGAACTGATGATTTCATTGTCCTCCTGATGGCATCCTACACTAAACGTACAGAGGGCACCCTTGACATGGTGTAGGACCTACTATTGAGGTTTGAGAGAGATGAAAATCAGTTGATTGATCCCAGTCTTCTTTTTTAATTTTTAAAAACATCTTTTATTCATTTATTTATTTGGTACAAGGTCTTGCTATGCAGCTCAGACTCAGTGATCCTCCTGTCTCACCCTCCCCAGCACTAGGATTACAAGAGTGTGCTACCACACCCAGTTCCAGGGCTGGCATGGCATGTGGTATGGGGGATCGAATCTGGGTCCTTGTGCTTGCCAGGCAGGTGCTTAGATCACTGAGCTATCTCTCAGCCCTGATCCTGGTCTTAATGCAATGCCTGTGCTTTGTTTCTTCCCCAGTGCTGAATAAGGGTCAGTGTGTGACGAAGTACTACCGCTGGATGCAGAAGAATGGAGGCTACATTTGGATACAGTCTAGTGCCACGATAGCTATTAATGCCAAGAATGCCAATGAAAAGAACATCATCTGGGTGAATTACCTTCTTAGGTATAGTTTCTGATTCTATTTCTGTCTCATATATAAAAATGCAGCCCTATGCTTAACAACTGGCATGCTATGAGTATTACCTTCTGACAGTACCTGGTGTGGAATTTCATGGAAATTCTACTCTTCTTTCTACAAGACTGAAAGAAATGTGAGAAGATCAACCTGTTGGAAGAGGATACTTCATTTTCATGCAGTATCCTCTAAGATTTTCAATTAATCCAGTTGTCAACACTTGGGCAGCTCCGCAGAAGTTGCTTTGGATTCCTCCCACATGCTCAGTTCAGACAAAGAACGTGGACTTTTGCCTGCAGTGGAAGCACTGGCTGAGCACTTCCTTGTCCCTACCACACTTGCACTCACTCTCTCCAAGCCTTATGACGTTTAAGTAAAAGAAGGGGAGGGTGAAGGAGCAAGGTGCATTATATTCTTGTTATGGTTCATCTCTTCCATGCAGTCAGCCTATTCCATGGGGTTTAATTTCGTAGGCATTAAGGTTTGGGTACACAAAGTAAATTGTTTTGCCAGAATAATGACAATCTCAGTATAAAAAATGAAGACAGCCTTCTTTAGCTCACTGTTCTGTGTTCCCAGGCCAGCTTTACTGCTTTTAAAATATCCTCAAATTTATATCTGTACCTAAGTCTAAGCTCAGTTGCCTCTTAAATTCTGGTGTAAGACACCTTCTCGCTCTCCTTTCCCATCTACTTTTTTTCTGTTGGATTGAAATGAGCAGAAATGGAGCCAGCACCAACAGGCAGGATGGCCTGGGCTAGGGGACCAGCCTTCTGGGAGGTTCTTTATTAATCCTGTCATGACAATACAGTATTTGGCTTGGCTCCCTCCCAGCATGCCATTCCAATCTTTGGTTTCTGATGTGCTAAAGCCACAAGCAGAGTCCACATGTGGTCTGAGCAGGAAAACTTCCAATAGTCTAACAAACGGAAGCTGATGCCCTTTGGCTGATAATTCCAACCTGAACCCCATTTTTCTTTGAGACAGCCAAATACAGCTGAGATGCTAACAACCGTGGTTCATCCGCTCACTGGCCTTCGTGTCTCACATACTTTGGGGATGACTTGAAGGCATGAATGTGCTTGCTTCCAACAGCATATCAATCAGACACTAATGATTATTGCTCTAGAGAGGGCCTTAATGGGCACCACTTAAACAAGTCTTCATTTATCTACTTTCTTTTTCCTTTTTTGACCTCTTCTACACTACATTAATTCTCTATAAAGGTAAAAAGTGTGTGTATTTAATGTGGCTTTCTCCAAAACTTCATTTTCATGCAGTATCCTCTGTGTTTGGGATATGCTCAGGATGAGTTCTTATAGAAGGAAGTCCTTTTACATACATAGTTTCATAGAACTATGTATAATACAGAATGATACAAGAGCATGCATGCCAAAAGGAAAAAAATGTTGTGGCACTTGACATCAAAGTGATATCGTGCCAAAGCAACAAGCCGCTATTAAGCATTAAACATTGGCAACAAGGAGACTACAGGCAGAATGTTTCCTGTGTTGAGGTAATGTAGGGCACTGAAGTTACCTATATGATTGCTATTTCCATTTTGTGAGTTTCTTCCTATCTTCAATCTTTCTTACTACCTCAACAGCCTCGTGACTTCCTAAATGGAAGAAATAAGAAGGGTAAGGTGATATAAATCTATACAAGTTGGAATCAGTACCAGTGAGATGGGCTAGAGTTAAATGGTATAAGCTTATGGGAATTTGGAAATTGTAGTTCATCAAATTCCATATAGCTAGGAAGGAATCAGTTTGAGTATCTAAGACCAACCCTCAGGCTCTAGATTCTCAGGCTCAGTGAGTGTAGTGATCCCTTTCTAACTGACCTAAAGACCTATCCTGAAGTCAGTGATCAAAGACATTCAGAGGACAGGTGTCTTTTGAACCTATGTGGCACAAACAGTAAAGGAAACTCCTGATAATGGTCTTTAACAGGAGAACTTGCGAAGCCTGGGGCCCTTCAGCATCATTCTATAGCCTGGCCATCTGGTAAGCTCTCTTTGGCAACACAGCAACCACTGAAGTTTGGTTTTCTTTCCTGATCTTCTTGGTTTTTTGCTTTTTTTTTATTCTTCCCTGAGCAATACTTTCATACTTTCAGAATGCCTCATTTAGGGGTCCCATCAAGACTTATCCTTCCCTGGGCCCGCAAGATAACTCAGCAGTCTAAAGCGCCTGCTTAGGCAAGTGCAGGGGACCACATACTGAGCCAGCCCGCCCCTAGGGTGGGGTGAGCCTGCCACACGGGGTTAAAAAAAAAAAAAAAGAACATTCAAAGACTTATTCTTCCCTGTTCTTAAAGCACTGCTCCTTAGTCTTCTTTCCATTCAATGTGAAACAGAATGATAGACTCAGTATTCAAGTCTGTGAAGTGCTCAGTCCATCCTCCTGCCATTAGTCTTAGCTGATTATCTAGAGGGAGCTTTGCTGTTGCAGCTAATTCACACTAAGGAGTAAATGCCTCATAATCCATCTTAGTGAATTAACCCTCCAAGGGACGTTTGAGGTTTTAGAGTAGTTACTGAAACAGTGATTCTTTAATATGGAAATTCCAGTAGAGGTTAGCAAATGAGTCAGTAATCATCTGTTGTAAGCCTCTGCTTGGCTGGCCTTCCCAGAAGGACACAACAGACAGTTCCCATCTGGAGTCCGGATGGCCTCCGTATAGGTTCAGATCTTAGAAGCTGATAGCACTCAGGTATCAGCCAGCCTCGGAATGGCATTTCTAGAAGACAGCTTGTCCAAACTGACCACACATGCTCTCTAGTCCTGAAAAGACTTATTTTTGAATCAAACATTGAGCACATTTGCACGAATGGGGCTAGATCCATTCTGTGGGGACTCTTATACACTGGGACTCTCCCCACTGCAATCAGATTTCCACCTAACAAGCCACAGGTGTGCACCTCATGAGCAGATAAAAATGTGATTGTAATGGGTGTGTTGACAGCACAGTAGCCTGAATCCATGCAGCTCAAGGTGCACCTGTGATCTGTCAGCTCCTTAGGCACCAAGGACTCCCCACTCCCCACTAGCTTTAGAGCCATCTGAAGCACTTAGGGGCTACTCAAGGAGGCAAGACAAGGAAACTGAGGCAATGGACTCATGAGGAGCCCAAGCAAACATAGGACACGCCAGGAAGTATGGGAGTGAATTGAGAGCACCCCCCAGGTGTTCTACTAGGAGAAATGTCAAGCAGCACAGCTCCCTGGCCCCCAGTGATACCTGATTACTTAAAAGCTTTTTAGTGGCTTTCATGAGCATTTGGGTATTCAGTCCTCCTAGCAGGATGCACCTGTACCCTGGCACAAGCAATCCAAGCTTTTGTAAAGTTCCAGGAAGAGCAGAGAAATCATTTCCTACTTAGTCGTCTAAATTCCTAAGTTTGGAGCCAGGAAGTGCAAAAGAAGATAGTTCAAAACACACAACCCAGAATGGATGCCTGCTGGCCTGATGAATGCCTGTCTACCCACAGCAATCCCGAGTACAAGGACATGCCTATGGACATCGCACAACTCCCCCACCTGCCGGAGAAAACTTCAGAATCCTCTGAGACATCCGACTCTGAGTCAGACTCTAAAGACACCTCAGGTATTACAGGTATTACTTCTCCATGTTCTGTAATTATGGCTTGCCTTAACATGGGGGGACAGCACCCAGAGGCCATGGTCAAGGCCAACCAACAGGGCAAATTTTGCACTGAGATAGGGATACAACAAATTATTGCTGAGTCACTTTCATTCTTTCTGTCTCTCTATACACACCAAGATATATCCACACAAAACAATTATTATGCGACCCCATGCCTAGCAGCTCTGGCATCTTTACCAGAAGCAGGTACCGGGGATGGCTCTGCTTGTTCCATGACAGCCTGTGACTGAGTTCCAAATGTTCATCACTTCACCAAGCTGGGATTAAATCTCTGAAGTGGGATGGATACCCAGTAACATCAGTGAATATCTCTGTCAGGGTGCTAGGCTCCTGCTCGTCTTCTGAATGTATGCTGAACAAATCCACATGTTCCCATTTCTAATTATTTGGGGAGGTAGATTTCCTAAATAGTTATTTGGAACACAAGAGAATTAATAAGAAACTTCCTTTTCTACCAATCCCTAATCCCCTTCCACAGATACATGGAGAGCCAGGAAACACAGAACTCATACAATTTTACAGCTGAAAAAAAATCGCAAGTCTCTTCTACCAGTGCCTTTCTGCTACAGAAAGGAAGATGAAAGCTAGTGTAGTTACATGATTTGTTCAAGGTTCTAATCCAGGATGCTTTCAAAACCAGCTCTGCAAATCCATAAAATCAGCAGCAACTCCCAATCTTCTGAGCTTGTGTTTACTGGGAGAATCCATTCTCCCTGAATGTGGCACGTGGCCAAGATGCCTCTGCCAGGCCCCTACCATCAGAGCTGCCGCACCCCAGGCCTGTCAGGCTGAGTGCCTATAGGTCTGACAGAGCTTCAGCGAAGCATCAGGAAGTGGAGCGAACTGGTAGTGAACCTTGACTGTAGTCCTCTCCCCAACACAGCACTAACTTGACAGTTCTTACTACAGCAGAAGTACAACAGTAGTCTCTGCCCCTTATTTATACAGTATACGGCAGCAAACAAAACAAGACAAATATTCCCTACTTCCATGGGGCTTATTCTGCTGGATGGAAGAGACAGAAACAAACAAAAAATAAAAACACAATGAATGAGATTGTGATTCACAAATGCTGTGGAGGAGAATAACATTAGAAATAGGGACCGCAGTTTTCAACGAGGAACAAAGAGTTATCAGGCGACGGTGCAGAGCTCTTGAGAAGCCACCTAGCATTCTATTGTCTTTCAGGGTTTCTTCTACCTTTCTCCAGGTGACCTGAGTTATCTCTGCAGGGCTTCTTAAGCATCCATGTGCCTAGGTCACCTGGGGATCTTGTTTAGACTGCAGAATCTGCTTCAGCAGCCTGGGTGGGGCCTAGGGGTCTACACTGTGTCAGGTGGGCAGGTGCCCTGTAAACTTTCGTTCATCTAGGCCCAGGCTTGCAGTCACCAGAAGGTGGTGCAGTCTGTGGCAAGGACAAGCGGCCTCCTGCCCTGCTCCTGCAGATGAGAGGGAGGATCTGCCATGTAACCTGCTAACGGGTGTCCCCCTTCTGTCTTTCTGTCTTTCCCCCTGTCCCATCCTCCGCCCCGTGGCCGCGGACCCCAAGCAGAGGACAACGAGAACTCCAAGTCCGACGAGAAGGGGAATCAGTCCGAGAACAGCGAAGACCCGGAGCCCGACCGGAAGAAGTCGGGCAGTGGATGCGATAATGACATGAACTGCAATGACGACGGCCACAGCTCCAGCAACCCGGACAGCCGCGACAGCGACGACAGCTTCGAGCACTCGGACTTTGAGAACCCCAAGGCGGCAGAGGATGGCTTCAGCGCGCTAGGCCCGATGCAGATCAAGGTGGAGCGCTATGTGGAGAGCGAGTCAGATCTGCGGCTGCAGAACTGCGAGTCGCTCACGTCCGACAGTGCCAAGGACTCGGACAGCGCGGGCGAGGCGGGCGCGCAAGCCTCCAGCAAGCACCAGAAGCGCAAGAAGAGGCGGAAACGGCAGAAGGGCGGCAGCGCCAGCCGCAGGCGCCTGTCCAGCGCGTCGAGCCCTGGTGGCCTGGACGCCGGCCTGGTGGAGGCCCCGCGGCTGCTATCCTCCCCTCACAGTGCCTCGGTGCTCAAGATCAAGACGGAGATCTCGGAACCCATCAACTTCGACAACGACAGCAGCATCTGGAACTACCCGCCCAACAGGGAGATCTCCCGGAACGAGTCCCCCTACAGCATGACCAAGCCCCCCAGCTCTGAGCACTTCCCGTCCCCGCAGGGCGGCTCGGGTGGCGGGGGACTGCACGTGGCCATCCCGGACTCGGTCCTCACCCCGCCAGGCGCCGATGGCGCAGCTACTCGCAAGACCCAGTTTGGCGCCTCGGCCTCCTCTGCTCTGGCCCCTGTCACCTCCGACCCTCTGTCGCCCCCGCTCTCGGCGTCCCCGCGGGACAAGCACCCCGGGGGCAGCGGCAGCGGCGGTGGTGGCAGTGGTGGCCCCAGCGCGGCCAACTCCTTGCTGTACACTGGGGACCTGGAGGCGCTGCAGAGGTTGCAGGCGGGCAACGTGGTCCTCCCTCTGGTGCACCGGGTCACAGGCACGCTGGCCGCCACCAGCACGGCTGCGCAGAGGGTCTACACCACGGGCACTATCCGCTACGCACCTGCCGAGGTGACCCTGGCCATGCAGGGCAACCTGCTGCCCAACGCGCACGCTGTTAACTTCGTGGACGTTAACAGCCCCGGCTTCGGCCTCGACCCCAAGACGCCCATGGAGATGCTGTACCACCACGTGCACAGGCTCAACATGTCGGGACCGTTCGGCGGCGCCGTGAGCGCGGCCAGCCTGACGCAGATGCCCGCGGGCAACGTGTTCACCACGGCTGAGGGACTGTTCTCCACGCTGCCCTTCCCGGTCTACAGCAACGGCATCCACGCCGCGCAGACTCTGGAGCGCAAGGAGGACTGAGGCGGGCGCCCGGCGGGTGCAGGGTTCCGCTCGGAGGCATCGTCGGCTTTTCGTTTTAGACCTTTAATTCTAGCACTTTGAATTCGAGCAGGTCAGCGTCTTCTCGCCACACAACGGTCCCCATTCCATCCCTCTTTCTTTACTATGACTTATTCTTTCATGTAAAGATGTTTATTTTTTGCCTTCAGAGGGTCGAATGACCAGTTGCCTGCTGTTTTGTCTTCTAAGATGTGTCTTGGGTTGTGTTGCTTTCCTTTGCATCTTTATTAAGATGTCTTTAATGTGTATATGCCTCTGCCATAGAATACTCAGTCTTGTGGTCAAGAGATTTCTCAAGTGACAACCCTTGGTTTTTTTCATAAAGATCTTGATATGATCAAGATGGAAAGAGACAAGCATAAACAGTGCCCTGTTTGACTAAGTCAAATGATATGGGGTGGTTTTTTGGTTTGTTTATGTTCCTAATTCCTTTTAAAATAGGGGAATAGTATATTAGAATTTTATGCAGAATTTAATTCTCTTTATGGTTAAGATTTTCTTACTTGCACATAAAAGTAATTTGGGTTCTTAAACTTAATTTCTGGCCTGTGACTAGAATGTTTTTTTTTTTTTTTTTTTTAAAAAAAGGTTGGACTAAATGTTAATTACTGAAACATTAACTTAATTTCTAAAACCATGGTGCTATCATTTATTAATCTGTAATGTCTTCATACAAAATGCAGCTCCTGGGCTGAATTTTGGGGAAAAAAAAATGTGTTCTGTCCTGGTCTGGAGTCCGTTGCTGCAGTCTCCTTGGTTAGTTAAGACAAAGCCCTCATTAACGTTTGCTGCAGGACTTAAAATTTTTTACCTCCCAACTAACAAACATAGCCTCACATTAAATTTAATGGGTCAGTAAAGCCCTTTTAAAAAGGGGCTCTTGGAAAACTCAATCAAGCTGATTTGAGGAGCAGTTTAGGTACATACTGTTTTCGGTTGAGCTCTTTTTTTCCTTACTCAGTCTAACTGAGGCTAATTTTGCAACTTCAGTAACACTTTGGAGTAAAGAAGGAAATAAACATGTTTTTGGTTTTCTTTTTCATTTCTTGCTTAAAAAATGGAAGATTGTATTTTGGGGGACTGGTTTGGTAGAATTTATTTCTCTTTGCTTATTTCTGGAGTGAAACCAGTAAGTTTTAAAACTAAAGAATGGGTTAATAAGCGTCAGACAGATAACTGCAAATGAAAACTGCACATTAAGTTAAAAAAAAAAAAAGAAAAGAAAAACTATCCTATTTTGTCTTTGTTGCCAGAAATCAGTGTGGTGTCAAACACTCCAAATGACTGTCAAATATAAATTCTTCCTCCACTTCATTTTTGGCAGCTGTTTGTTAAGGCATCTAATAACAGATGTGGAAACTGTAACGTGTGCGATGTGTACGTGTCTTTGGCTGTCAGTCCCATGCAGTTTCAATGTGTGTTTCTATATGCAGTATATACTAAGCTAATGTAGTTGTTTTGTCCTTTGTCTTCTCTGTGCTCTATCTCTAGTCCGGAGTGGTGCAGTCCCATTCCTGCAGTCCTAGTGAATCAGTGATTCTTGGGGGTTAGTGGTTTTTGTGTGGTGGCCTTCCTCTGTAATGTCACCCTATACTGCTTCTACTGTCTGTGAATTCTCCGTCTTACTTTTTAATATTCCTGCTGTTGCTTTGCTGGTGTATATTCTCCCTACCCTACCTCTCCTTTCTTTCCCTCCCAGTCCTGTCCTCCCTCTTCCCTCCTCTGCCTTCCTTCTCCTGTACCCAAAATCTTTTTCATTCTCAGAGATATAAAGACTCTTAACTAGCTCAAGGTGAATGGAGCCATTTTTCCCACAATGGAATTCTGGGTATGACTCTCTCTTCTGGAGTGCAAGACAAAGCACTGAAGAATAATGCTCAGATATACTAAATAAATGATGCCATACAGCCTCAGTCGTTGACATTCCCAGAGTCCCTTGTGCTCTACCTATAAGCAGTGGGTGCTTTTCTTTGGTTTCCTTTCAGGTTGGCTGATGGAGCAATATATAAAGCAATTACCAGTGAGACAGAAAATTATTTCAAAGGTCAACCAATGTTTTTTAAGAAAAACAAAGTGGGAGGGGGTAATGGAATATATAATTGTCATATATATTTGTTTATTCGTGCAATGCTAATATAGTAACTCGGCTGTCCTTTGAATATCACTGTGTTGAGTGGATTCCTCTAGAACCTTTGAATCTGTGAGTTGGGCCCAAGCCATGGTGAATTAATAACAGAAGGAAGTTAAATGCCACACATTTTAGTAGTGAGCTTACTTGAAAGGATATACGTAGGTTTAGAAGGTGAAGAAGTTTGATCAGGAAATTTAAAGATTAATTTTGGAAGCTCTGCTCTAGCTATCGAACAATCAAAGGAACGCACCTATAGCTACAAAGAACAGCTAGACAGCTGTTTTTTTTTCTTTTATAAATGTTTCTGTGTTGTGTCAAAATGATTTCTGGTGATTTAAACTAACAGATAATCACAGCTGCTGTCTAAATCCATAGTGTTTAAAATTACAAAATGAAAAAAAAAAAAACACTTCATTACCTGTGAAGACTGTGTCTGTGTTTTTAACTATTTCTTGTACAAATATATGAAAACTTTTATGAGGAGACTGGTGCCAAGTAGCTGAATAATGGGGAAAGGGATATTCTGTTCGTAAAAATCTTAGCAGTGTTACCAACTCTACGGTATATATAAAAAAATAATTAAAACATTACAAAGCGACAGCTATGGTACATTTGTTTTGTGTGGAGCTAACCGGACCTAACTTCCTGAGTGCCTGGCTTATTTTGAAACATTTTTTTTTCATTGACCATTGATAATGCTGCAGATCAGAAATGTACATACTTCATTTACAACAGGGTTCTTTTTATACTTTTGTAGATTCTCATACATGTCACATACATGGTTGTCTTTATGTAACTTAATTTTTTCATCCGCAGGTGCCATTTTCATAATAAACTTCTCTTGGATTTGTTACTATCTGGCATCATTTCTTTTACATGTAACCATCCTAACTAATGAAAGCTGGTAGTATTTGTTTAAGCAGGTACCTTGGTCATTATTTGTTCTTTAAAAAAAAAAAAACAGGAAAAAATGTTTCTAAAAACTACATCTGTAGTTTTGCTAGTTTTGGAAAAAAAAATATATAGAGCTTGTATACTGATAAGGCTGACAAGGCACAGATTAAGATGCTAATCCAAATACTACACAAAACTTGCAACCATCCTAAATTTTCAGCTACCCAAACTCATTGTCATACTGAGCATTATTATGCACATTATCCAGGCTGAACGGGAGGCCTGCAACATTAACCACTATGGAAAGTGCATTTTTTCTTGATTAATGCACAGGAAGTGATGGCTGTTTTCATACATTAATCATTTAAAATGCACTCAGTATTTTTGTTTATTATAATCTATAATGTATAACTAACTTCTATTGTTTATATCTTCTCTTTACATTAAGTATGTATTTTCTTTCTCCAGACAGGCTTAGTAAGCCATGGTTGTACTATGCTATGGTTAGGTAAGCACACAGCCTGTCACAATGGAAAGCAGGTTATCTGGTAACTCTCTGTTTAAGTGCCAGCTCTTATAGTTAAGGATAAGGAAGGGGCCATCTTTTTAAAGTTTATGTTCTCTAAAAAAATTAAGAGTTATGAACTGATTGGGCTAAAAAAAGAAAAAGAAACAAATACATCTGCGCAAAAGCTATCAACAATATCATCTCCGCAGGTTAAGTGAACAGTGACATGTGCCAGTTTGGGGGCAGCTGTTGTTAATGGAAGGATGCTTTAGACTAGTCAGTTTGGAAGTGTGATTAGGGTTGTGTGCGCCTAGATTTCCCAACTATGCCCTTGAAATAAGTGCTTAGAATTAGGAAATCAAGAGGGGCCTATGAACACAGAATTGAGTCTGCCCAGCTTCTTTTCTAAAATCTATCTTTCCCTTTTGCTCTTGAGCATCAGAAGGATATAGTATAGCAAGATTGGGAGGTCAAAATTTGATGAAGCTTAAAAGCCCTCAATGGATGATCAGGTGAGTAAGGAAGCCTGCTTCACCATGGTCCTCTCTTAGTGAATGTCTGTGACTGCGTGTGTGCCCAGTTACAGCCCAGGGCTAATGGATGAGTGTGAGAGTGGATGATGCTGAGGTCACTCCTTCAGCTCTCTGCTATGTAGATACTGGCAGTGAGGGTTGAAATGGGCAAGCCAAACTGGGTGGGTGAATTAAATCCAGATAGCATTTAGACCATGTGGTGGGAATCTTGGATTCTTGCCAAACCAAGCTTCTCTTAGTATCAGCAAGTTCCATTTTATGTGTACCCATCAGTGCTAAAATAGGTCACTCATGAAATAAATAATATCTCAGCCAGAATGAGTTAAGTTCTGGGCTCAGACCCATTGATAATCAGGAAGCCCTGCTACCCTCATCCTCAGGCCTGGCAACCTATCCCTTGTCAGCCTGGCAACAACAATTTCTCAAGACTCCAGTTCACAAGTAGTGGACAGAAAAAGATCAGCAGCCAGCTCTCTGTACCTACTCCCTCTCCCAGCTGATACTGTTATAGTTTGGCAACGAACCACAAGAAAAATATTCAGTAAAATCCACAGGAAGGACAAGGGCAAAGATAGGTACTCAGCTGAGCATAAACAAAAAACTGGTTTTAGTCCTTGTGGACTGTAATTCTTACCTATATTCCCCTTCTTCTGGACAACATCTATTTGTATTAAAATGTTTAATGCAACTTAAAATCAATTTGGCCTACATATTGCACTGAAAGTAGGAGGTAATGTATAGTTTCAAGCACAGATGATTGTCCATTCAAGACAAGATTATTGCCCCTGTTCAAAACACAGAATAAAACACTTGAGACAGAAGGAAAATACCTTTGGCAACTTTTACATCATGTAGTTACAAAAAAAATCTTGGTCTAAACCATGACATCCAAAGGCTGATAACAACTAACAGGCTTATGGAATTTCACTGGTATATTAAAGTAAGTGAACACCCTCACCTGCCTTCTCTTGAGTCTCCTAGAAAACTTACAAAAAAAGGTGTTTGACCTGATAAACCCTCCATGGGCATGAAGCACTGTTTATTCATCTTCATATCATCCCAAAGTGCCTAGCTCAGTGATTTACAAATAGTACTGACTCAGGTCAGATCTGCTGGATGATAACGGATGAAGACATGAAAAAATACAACATATGATAAGATGGGATAACTTGAGTTTCTGTCAAGAAAAGAATGTCAGAATAAAGAAGAACATTCATTCATTACTGCCTCCTTGGATCGTCCACATGATTGGCACAAAATTGCCCATCAAAAATCTTAGGTAGTAGTAGGTGTATATGCCTGCAATACTCTCCTGACTGTATGCAATAATAGTTTAGGTAAATCAGAGTAAGGAAGAGAGAGCGAGAAAGAGAGA
>NW_004524662.1:5895421-5967653 GCF_000260255.1 Octodon degus | reverse complement strand
CATACCACTCAGTTTATCCTTACAGATGAGCACAAGCTGTATAAATACACCAGTCTATTAGAAATCTAAGCAACTGAGAGATTTTCTCATGTAGAAACCACATCTTAGTAATTCTATTGTGAAGGGTCTTTCTAGCTCACTATTAGATAGTTGTAACTGTGTAGTTATGAGCTGTAACCATATCTCTGGGATTAAGTGGAGTAAATCTAAACTCTTCCACCACAGTGGCCTTCAAAGATGTAACTATGGATGTCAGTGTTTCAGTGGCTCTCTAGGCTAAATATCATTTGTTCTTTCAAATATCCATCTCATGACATGACAAAATTCTTACATGCTCTAGTGATCCCTATCTGAGAATCAAGGGCTCTCAGTATTGGCTTCTTAGGGCTAATTACCACAAACTAACAGGCATATAATAATGTGTGTATTATTCTCTCAAAGTTCTAGAGGCTAACCCTGTAAAATCAAGGTGACTGCAAGGAAGGCTCTGAGGGAGGGTCTGTCCCATGCTCCTCTCCCTACTTCTGTCAGTTACCACCAATCCTTGATGATCCTTAGCTTGTAAATGCATCTCTACTTCCCTCATCAGAGGACCATCTTCTCCCTGTGTGCCCCTGCATCTTCACAGGAAGTCCACCAACACCACCACCACCACCATCCCTCTTTTCTAAGAACACCATTCATACTAGATTAAGGACCAACGTACTCCACTATGACTGCATATTCACTTGTTACACATGCAACGCTGTGCCATGAAAGTAAGGTCACATGCAGGAGTATTGGAAACTGAGAGAGTTCAACATTTGCAGGGATAAAATTCAACTCATAAAAGCCCTTATTACAATGTGGCCTTGCACAGATCACACAGATGCAGATGTAATCTGGTACCTACACGTTAGAGATGTCCCATGCTGTCTTCTTACTCAAGACTCTGAGCTCTTAATTAAAACTGCCCGTGATGGCAGTCATTCCCCACAATTAGACCACAATAACATCTCATCTTAAGCCACTGGTCAACTAGAATCCTAGGTCAGTGATGGCGAACTTCTAGAGCTTTCAATGATAGAGCCTGCTGCAGCATGCCTGCCATAGGTTCACCATCAGTCCTAACTCTTTTCACAGACTTTTGTTCAGGTAGGCCTCCCATGCTCCTGTTTGTATATGGCCTTTATGTAATGCTGGTTGAGATGTAGTAGAAAGTAATTTAAGGGAATTTGTTCACTCAGCATGGAAGGTAAGCAAGAGTCAGTCACTCTGAAAACAGCCCTTTTCATTGTACTTTACATACAATGTACAGTACACGGCTCAGCTGGAGAGGAGAGATCTAGCCCCAGTACTTGTGTAGTCCTTAGCTACCCACACACTGCACAGCCATAGCAAACATACCACTGGGCTACTTCCTTGTAAGTAACCCAAGGCAGAAAATAAGCTGACCATGAGAAGGAAATGAAAAAAATAGATGAACCACTATTGCAGCCACTTTATGGGACTAGCACTCGGATGAGAAATACCAAGACTCTTCATATGTACATATAAGATCCACTCAAAATTAAGGTAAAAATTATAAAACCAAACTCATTAGTCTTTCTAAAATTTTGTAGCCCCCCATCCTCTTTTGGGGATCAAAATCAAGAAGACCAGCTCAAATATATTCACAAAATGGTTGTCCCACCTGAAATTAGAATTCATAGGCCCTGAATTTCTAGTTATTGTCTTGTATTTGTCTGGGAACAAAGTGCACCTGTTTTTCATTCTTCTAGTCACCTCTCTCCTTTGTAGTCATGAAACACCAAGAAAAATGACTCAGGTGATGGTGAGAGAATTTTTCTGGAAAAATGAAATTAATTTTTGTTTTTAAAATAGTATATACAAATAACAAAAGTGACTTTAAGGGGAAAAAGAGCAGAAGGTGAGGAGGTATCTCTCCTTGTACTGAAGAAGTGCTCAGATTTATAGCGGAAGTGTCAGAAACAGGGTGTAATATCCATGTGGCCCCCCTCCCCCAAACAAAGCCATTATACCCTTGATGAATTATTGACTTTAGAGTTTTTTATCTGTTCCATGAATAATCTCAAACTTGGGAGTCTCAGGGCACAGTTCATAAACAAATAATTATATCACAATGATAATTTTTCAGGAATTGCAACATCAATCATGGCTGTGTTATTATCAAGTACATTTTCTGGTTGCCTCTATTCATCAAACCCTCCTCCCTCTCCACCCTTATGCATCACACAAGCAAAACTCATCATTGGATTGCCTCTTATTTACACATCACTCAAAGCAGGACAGAGCAGGCCTATACAAAATGGACCATCCCAGCATTTATGAGAGATGAGCTTTCATTAAGAAAGTTCAAATTAAATGTATTGGGAAAGGTGGAGGGGAGAGATAATTAATTATTTCAGACTCCCCCAAAGAAGCTGTCTTTGAAAAGATCTTATTTGGAAGATAAAAACAGACAGAAGGTTTATTCCATTTTAGGCAGTACCAATAAAAGAAAAAGGAGTTTGTTTCAAAAAGCCAAGGAAAAAATGGTATGCATTTGTGTGTGTGTGTGTGTGTGTGTGTGTGTGTCCCTCACAGACACACATCAGGCTCTGTCCTGCAGCTTCCTCTTATAAATGAGAGAGGCAAGAAGAGGCTGGTAGGTACTTGGAAAGGATATAAATGTCTTATCCAGGTCTATGTACAAATCAATAACAGTGCTGCCCCAGGAGTCTTGGGTCTGATCTAAAGCATTACTGTGACTATAACAAACAGCTAATATTTTTCAAACAAAATAACAGTACAAAAGCACTCTCAGTGGAGCTACTTTTATGAGTTGCTTAACATCACTTAAGGTCAAAAGGCTACTTAGATAATATGTCTATCTCACAATTCAAAAGGAAAATAAATGACTAACAAAGCAACATAGTGAAAAGTTGTTTCTTAAGAAAGAAGACTGCATAATAAGGTTAAGTCCAGAATACTGTTATCATTAACTCCCTGCACAAGGAAAGCTTTCTCATTGATCTCTGCTTCTCAACTGGCAAGCTATGAAGACAAAGCAATGTACATAAAAATAACCAACAGAGAGAAGACTAGAAGTCCTCAATGGAAGTACCAACTCCAAACCATCTGAGATAATCCAGTGCCTTAGGAATCCCTCACAGCTCCACACAGCCTTGCATTCACAGGGCATCAATTTACACCTTATTCTTTCCTCCTTGGCATCAAACTATGGCTAGGAAAAAGTAGGCCTGGTGCACAGCCATGAACTGGCAGAGCCAGTAAGAGAGAGAGAGAGAGAGAGAGAGAGAGAGAGAGAGAGAGAAGTAGGCCAAACCTCCCTCCTCCGCCATTTCTCCCTATGCACAAAGCTCTATCTTCAGTGAATTGCCCTCCCTGCTCTGGCCCAACTCCCTTTCAGCCAACTACTTGCCCTTTTTCTTTGTTCCTGTCTCTTCAGAGTTCTAAAGTCTGTGGCATTTGTTCTCTGGGGTGAGGGGCAGTTTGAACACTCTATTCCCACACCACTTTCTCTACCCACCACCATGTCCAGCATAATAAGGCACGTAAGTCAGCCAAAGTACCCTTCAGAAAATCACACAGAGATCCAAAAAGTGAACACAAGCTAGTAGCTTACCCAACCCCAGTACCCTGGTAGCAGTGCCAAGTAACCTGAGCTGCAGTTCTATAAGCCCCACCTGTCCCCTCCCTGCATGGAGACTTTCTCGGATAAGGGGAAGCTGGGCAGAGGTGAGAAAAAAGGAAGAAACAAGATGACATAAGCTTGAAGTTAATGACCTACTTGCAAGGAGAGGGATAGTAGTCCCACTCGATAAGTCCTATTGGAGTCATTCAAAGGGCCAGGGACCCCACATGCCCGGAGTTCACAGACCTCAACAAATTCCTCTTCTTAGCAAAATAAATGCATGCATTCATTTTAAAGACATATTCCTGAGATATAAATACAACTGCTTTTCTTAAAGAGTATTCTCTAAGATGAGGACACTAGGAATTATTTTTCATTTTGAACATTCTGAATAAATTAAAAGGAAGCTCAGATTTATACCTCCAGTACTCCCACCTGACGCCCCTCCATGCTGCTCTGGATATTTACATAGAGTTGCCCAAGTTAGAGACATTTTTCAGACATTGATTAATCTATAATTCTTTGAAGTAGGGAAACATTATTATCTCCACTTTACAGATGTGGAAACTAAGACACAGAGGTTAATGACTTGCCAGAGGTCAAACATCCAGTCAATTGCAGACGTGGGCTTTAAACACATACTCCCCTTTCTGCTCACGCTTAATTCAAGTCTGTTCTTAGCTCATCTGCCCTATTCACATCTTAGCTGCCTCCTTCATCTGGCCACCTCTTAAATTCTGCCTTAAGGTCCTTAATATGTTTCATGAAAGCCCAGTGCTCTCCCTGCTTGCTGTCGGCATCTGCCCTCTTCCTATTCATGCCTTTGCTCATAAATAAGAAATGACACTTTCTTTCTAGAGTATTTTGAAGTGGCTGTGCATCACCAAGTAACATTATTATTTTCTTAATTTTTTTAACTAATAAACAGACCCCCTGTAGTTCTAAGCCTAGAATTCAGAGTTTTGCTTAATTTCTGTCAATGGCCTACAATTAATTTGCTGAGGATCTACCCAAGCCAGGCCAGGAATATAAAGATGAATAAAGTATTACCCTCTGCCCTGTAGTTGTTCACAGAGCAGAAAGGGAGACAAAAATGTAGAAGTTAATCATTACAACAGCATGACAAGTGACATGGCCAACATATATCCTCTATGTTAGGGGTGCACTGAGTGATGGCTAATAGGTCAGGCCATGAGGGCAAAGAAGCCTCCTGGGAGGAGGTGGTGCTTAGTGGGACCTGATAAATAATGAGTTAATCATGAATGCTAGAGGTAGAATGAGCCGTGGAAGCCTATGTATGTACCACCAGAGGCAGGAGAGAGCCTGCAGGTAAGTCAGTGCTTTGGAGTGAACAGTGAATAGCCTACGGATAGCCTAGGAGCATGTGCAGAGGGGAAGGCAGCTGACAGATCCAGGGAACCCAGCCTGGACCTTGGGAGTGAATCCCTGTTGCTTAAGGCACAGAAGCATCCTCCCAATAGAAGGGCCTTGTGGGAACTTCCCACCTAAGTCCATGTTTTCTATTATGATTTGATCTCAAATGTCCCACCAGGGTCTCATGCATTCAAAGACAGAGCTTCGGGGAGATGACTAGAGCATGGGTAACTATAGTCACTGGTATAGTAATCCGCTCAGAAGTCTGTAGCTGAATGTGCTGTTAAGAGGTGGAGTCTGAATGGGAGGGGCAGGGTGTGACCTCGAAGGGGGTATTCTTGTCCCCAGATCCTCCCTTCTCCCTTCTGCTCCCCAGCTACCATAGGTTGAGCAGGGTCCCTCTGCTAGGTCCTTCCACCATGCCATTTCTGCCTTGGCATCAGCCAACCATGGACTAAAACATCTGAAGCATGAGCCCAAACGAACCTCCCCCCCTCCAAGTTGTGGGTGTTGGGTATTTTACCCCAGTAATGCATAATTATTACATTCTCCAGCAAGTCTCCTTTTGTGTTAGTTAGGCTGTATATCCCTGGGGTGGGGGGAGGTGCAATTGTTTGTGACACAAAGAAGCCATGTAAATGAACAGCAGTCCTGTGAGCACCTAACTTGAATGCTATGCTGAGAAGCTTGCATTGTGTCTTACAGGGGATGAGAAGTTTGGAGCATTTTATAAGTAATGCAACAGGGGTTTTTTATTGGAAAGATCACTTTGACAGCATTTGAAGGATGGAGTGGTATACCATAAAACAAAGATGAGAGCTTGTGAAACAACAGTAGTAGGGTGGCAGGAAAGAGGCGAAGCTGACACTCTTAAGGGGGAGGTCTTGGTGATGGTCGGATGTTGAGTGAGATAATAGAGAGCAAGGAATACAAGACGAGTGCAGTCTCTGGTGTGAGTAGGTGATGATCAAGGCAGACAAAACAAGGACAAATAAGATTTAAAGGAATGAGTAGGAGTTAAAAGCTCCATTTTAGGAAATCCAGGTAGAAATATCCAAGGAGCAGGTAGAAAAATAGATCTAGTTCTCTGAAAAGTTAGTGTTTGGATCCCACACTGCAGTCACAGAAGACGCTCTGCATGCAGTAAGGTCAGACAGATAAGATGCTGTGCACATAACAGAGAGTTCTCTGCTCTCCATTTCTGCCCAGAGAGACTGGCTTTTTATCTGTGAGTCTCTCTGATGGCCCAGAGTGTCTCTTGTGAGATATTGTGTTCCTTTTCTAAAAAAAAAAAAAAAAAAGGAAGTCCTTCCAAGAAAGGCAACGTAATGAGACATGTGACTGAGACTTTACTCCCCCAAGAAAGGATGGGTTTGATCCCAAATATGGATGAAACTGAGGTTGAGTGATAGGGCATCATGAACGCCCCGCCCCCATTCAACCATTATGGCGCCCAGCATAGGAGAGAGTACACTTTGAGTCAAGCAGCTATGTTAAAATAAACCATAAGTCACCATAGCTCAGGTCAAGAAAACCTTACACAAAAACATGCTCCCACAGGACCACTCTGATCTCATGCTCAGGACATGGATAGATTGACTATGCTAACACAAAGCAGGCCGTGCCCTCCTCTCTCCTCTCAGCCTATCTCTTTCCTTTTTAAAGCTTGTATTAGTACATTTTTACTGTATGTAATGATTACATTCATTGTGGAGGGCACAGGTATTTATAATACATCTCAATTTCCCTCTCCACCTGTATTTTGTTTATCTACTTTTTAAGTCTTTATTAAGTTACTTATCATAAACCCTGATTAATTGCCAGACCAATAGGTCAAAAAGATACAAAACACATAAAACAATTATACTAAATCAAGGCACATGTCTTAGTTACTTTTGTCACTGCTAAGACAAAATACACAGGACACACAAGTTAAAGGAGAAAAGTTTATTTTGGTGCACATTTGTAAAGTTTTCAGAACAAAATCTGGTGGGTAAAAGGATGGCTGGCAAGGCAGAGGGGTATCACAGAGGAGAAATGATCCTTGTATGGCAGACAGAAGGCAGCAAAGCAGCAAGCAGCAGCAGCTACCCTCTCTTTTATACCTTCCAGGCTACCTACCCTTAAGGTGGTGCCACCCACAGCCACTGTGGGACTTCTCATTATCCACACCCAGAACTATGCTATAACAATCAGTAGAGTAATTTGTTAATCATACATCCTTAATCCCAGCATCACACCATTAATCCCAGTGTTGTACCCATAATCTCAGCATCACACATCCTAGAATCAACCCCCTCCAAAAAGCCTCACCTGCATGAGGCTGGAACAGTACACTTTAAATACACTGGCTATGCTGAATTACAGTAACTTTTTTCTTTTTCTTTTTTACTTTGTCTGTCTTTCCCTTCCCCTTTATAAACAACTCTTTCATTGCTGTCATGAGCAGAGTTTCCTTGTGTCTTGCCAACTTCTATAGAACCTATTAAACTTTCCTACATATCTATCTTGGTAAATTTGTTTACTGCCCACATCAGCAGCCTCTATAATGCCAATGCACATGGCAACCATGACAGCAAATCCCATTGCAAAAAAGATTGTTGGTCAACTATCCAAAATGCAGTCTTGCTTTTCTCCTCTGAAAACTTTAGTTAGAACTGTTGTGGCTTGGGGTTTTGCAAGGGGAACAGTAAAATACAGGACACTTAACTATAAGATTATTTTATAATAGTAACCAAAGAACCATATACAAAGAATACAGGAAAACTGTCCACATACTAAAGACTCTAGCTGAGAGCCTGGATCCCACTGTAATGTCCTGAATGAATCCAGCTGAAGATATAGAACCTATATTTCTTCCTATGAGTCCAGCTGGAGGCCTAGAGCTCATGACAATGTCCTATGCAGGCTGTTTCACAGATTTGCACTGGAAAGACCCAGAGGTCAGTGGTGGAAGCTAAAGTCTGCACCAGGGAGATGAAGGATCTGAGCCATCAGACTGAAGGATATGCATTGGAACCAGGAAGCGATGCTCAAGGTAAGAACCAGAGCTCCCCTGAAAAGTACCACAGCTATCCTCAGCAACAGTGAGATCTTCAGCAGCAGTGAAGTCCTCCTCAGTTCCTCCCACAATGAGGACAGCTGAGTTCCCATCAGGAATGCCAATGCAACAAGCTTTTCCAGGAGACTGAGCAGTGTACCATCTTTCCCCTCAGAGCCAAGAAGTGATGCTCAAAATGAATGACCAGAGTTTCCACAAAATGAACCGCAGCTATCTTAAGTGATGAGGAGGTTTCAAGCTCCTCCTCCAATGAGAAGAGCCAAGTTGACAAGCCAGCATGACAAGGTCCTCCAGAAGAAACAAACAGCTTCCTGCAGCTTCCAACAGCTTCTCTACTTCTTCCTCTCCAGTTTTGCCTCTTGTGCTGCTAGCAACAATCATTAGGTGGGCCTCCCACATCCAGCACCAGGCTGTTTCAGTTCAGGTGAGTTTTACAAGTTGACCACTAGTTGTCAATTTACCATAGGCACAGTGATGCTCAGAGTAAAACCTTTTATTTATTTATTCATTGATTTATTTTCTGTATGTAGGATTTTTTTTTTTTTTTTTGCTAGCTCAGGCTGCATTAAGTGGTGGTGGGGGGGTTCTGGTGCAGCTTGTGGAGCTAGGGATCAAACTGCAGTCCCTTGCAGCTGAGTTTGCCAAGCAGGCACTTTAAACAACTGAGCTAACCTCACAAGCCCCCTTTTTCTGTATTTAGGACAGGGTCTACAGGGTCTACAGGGTTTTACTATGCAGATCAGACTCCTAGAAAACAGAGGACCTCTTTTTTGAAGGCTATTTCATCATAGTCATGGACTACATATTTTTGAAGTATTTTTATATGGAACTCAATAAACTTCCATCTTGTTTATGCCATTTTACTAGGAGGGCTTGTTTTGCTACTTAATACTTAAGTGATGATTATTTTATAGATTAACCATATTATAGTAGAATTTAGTGTATGTCTTCTTTGGCTATGAGGCTATTCATCACCAAAGCAAGGTCATCAGGTTCTTCTCTGGACATAGTCTTTTGACCTGCCTTGTTCCTTGTACTTTGCAGCACGAGGATAGAAATTCATGAAAAAATCACACATAAGAAAAGCTAGAAGCTTTAATGTTGAGGGAAGATGCAGCAAGGGTCTTTAACCCTTTAGCAAATGATTGACAAGTGGGGGTTTAGCTACATGACAAAAGAAAGAATCCCACAGAAATACTGAAGTATTTCCATCAAAAATAAAATGAATTCAGGCTGCACAGAATATATGGTGAGGTAGTATCTCCTATAAAAGCCATTTCTCTCAGAAACATTATGTGAACTGTTTTTAAACACCAAGCCTTGCCACAGCTCAATGTAAAGGCAAAAAGGTCAAAAGCCTCTAAACTCAGAACATGAATCAGGAAACATCTAAAATGAACTTTATTGCATGGCACTCGGGATGCTCCTGAGCACACTGCTACCTGGCAGGTGTGGATTAGGAAGTCTTCACAGAAGCTGGACTAGTAATGAGAATCCAAAATAATACCACTAAACAGCCATTTGTCACCTGGAGACAAGGCCCTCTCTTCATTGGATACTTTAATATTGTCTAACATAAGAAACTAAACATTTTGAAGACAATTCCAGAGAAGACAAACATCAGGTTTCCAAAAGAAGATAATTGTAGCTACCATTTACCATGTGTCAGACCTTTCAGATTAGACTTGACTTTGACTCTCTTACTGTATCCTTATTACCTTATAGTGGCAGATATTACTGAGGTTTTTTTGCTATCGTATGGACTTAGAAATTAAGAATCAGACAAGTTAACTTCATCTAAGTGACTTGTGTGTGGTCTCATAAGTAATAAATGGCATCCCAGGATAATGTCTCAGATCTGTTTGATTCTAAAGCTTGATTTTAAAACTGAAACTTTGGGACTGAGGATACAGCTCAGTGGTACAGTGCCTGCCTGGCAAGCATGAAGTCCTGAGTTCAATTCTTGGTTACCCCTCAAAAAAAAACTCTTAAGTTTTGTCCGCCCTCCTCCCACATGCCTCCAGAAAGCCATTACACCTACTCTTTTCTTTTAAATACTTTGTAAAATGCAAATTCCAAGGCAAAAACAAAAAATTATTGAAGATAAAAGAGATTAATTTAGAATAAAATATTTGATTCATTGGAAATTGTAAAAAATTTACATTTATATTCCTATATGATATAGTCTAAAAACTTACAAAACAAAATAATTAAAAACTACAAATAGAAATCCACAATCATATTAAAGAATTTAAATGTGTTTCTTAAAATTGATGGAGTGACCTAAAATTCATTTGGAGCCAGAAGCGACCTAGAAAAGCAAAAACATTTCTGGATAACAAAGACAAGCAGGAGGCACTACAATCCCTAACTTGAAATTATACTACAAAGCTATTGTGATAAAATTACCATGGTACTGGCAAAAAAAAAAAAAACAGACCTGAGGATCAATGGAACATATTAGAAAATATAGATACAACAATTACAAATACACTCAGCCACTTTATCTTTGACAAAACAATCAAACATGTTCGCTAGAAGAAAGATAGCCTCTTTGTTAAACAGTACTGGAAAAACTGGCTTTTTATGTGTTGAAGACTAAAACTAGACACATCTACATTATCCACCTGCATTAAACTAAAGTCAAAGTGGATGAAAGATGTAATATTAAAATAGAAACACTCAATCTACTGGAAAAAAAAAGTAGGTAGAAATCTTGAAGATATAGGTGTAGGCAAAGTTCATGGACAAAACCCAAACTTCATGGGAAATACTTCAAAGAATCAACAACTGGAATCTCATCTGACTATAAAACTTTTGTACATCAAAATAAATCATCAACATAATGATAAGACAAACCAGAAATTGGGAAAAATTTTTATCCAATTATCCCTCAGAACATATAAAGAACTGAAAAAAATCAGAACCCCCAATTCAAAGACCCAATCCAAAAATGGTCATCTCAGATAAAGAAAAACACATGGCCAATAACTATATGAAAATAATGTTCAATATCATTGATCATTCAAGAGATGAAAATGTAAACAACACTGAGATTCCATCTCACCCCAGAAAAAATGGCTTCCATCAGGAAGTCAACCAATAGCACAGCCTGGGCTGTGGGAAAAAAGGAGTCCTTCTCTGCTGTTGGTAGGAGTGTAGACTGGTGTAACCACAGTGGAAATCAACATGAAGCTTCCTCAAAAAGCTAGAATTAGAGGTCTTATTTGGACCAGCTATTCCCCTTCTAGGTGTCTTCCCAGAAGAATTAAAAACATTATTTGTAATAGCTAAGTCCTGGAAACAACTCAAATGCCCATCAACCAAAGAACAGATAAAAAAAGATGTGGTCTGTACAATAGAATACCATTCAGCTACAAAGAAGGATAAACTTGAGACTTTTATAGGTAAATGGATTCAACTTGGAACCATACTCATCAGTGAAATAAATCAGACTCATGTGTGATCATCATATTGTCTCCTTGGTATGAGAAACTGAAAGAGTAAATAAGGTCTAAAATGTAAAACAGATATTGTGAAATGGAAAGTAACTATTAAAAAGAAAACATGAACTAGGATGGGGGGAAGGGAAAGAAAAAAAGGCATGTTAGTTATACTAATAGTATCTCTAAGCTCATAGAAAAGGAAGGCTTGCACTTATATCAATTAGAGAAGTTCTTTGCTCATATCTTGTACTCGAGGAACTACTTTAAAGATAATAATATGCAATGTATTAACTATTTGTTTAAGATCTCAAATCTTTCATGCCAAATTATCAGTAAAAGATACTAGTTTTTAAAGGCAATGTATTAATTATTATTATTCTCCTATTATCTTGATATCAAATTTTGTTTGACCTTTTTCCCATAAAATAAAGAAGATGGAATGAATGAGAAGATAAGGTACAAAGTAATCTTAGACATTAGTTGAACATGATTCATAAAGATAACCCAACTTGCACATAGGAGAAGAGGATGTAAAATAATTAAGCTAGGTTATGTACATGTTCCAATCACTCACAATAAAGATATTCACTATGTAGTTCAAACATGAACTATTAAAAAAGAAAGTTGCATTTCATAATTTAAATATATACTTGCTTTTCAAGTTTATTTCGGACATAACAAAATTGAGCATTTCCTAGACTTTAGCCAGTCTCAACAAGTTTCTATGGATTGAAAATTTCAGAATCAGTAATATCCTCTGACTATAACATAATTAAGTCATTGAGGGCTGGGGAGATAGCTCAGTAGAATAAGCACTTGCCTAGCAAGTACAGCGTCCTGAGTTTAATCCCAGGTACTGAAAAAAATTAGATAATTCTCAGTTATTAGGAAAATAATAAATTTATAAATAAAAAGTTTCATGAAGGAAACTATAAAATATCTAAATAATAATGAAAATACTTCATACTAAAACATGCAGGATTCAACAGAAGCACTCCTGATGGAAATATACAGCCCCCAAATTACAATTAGAATGAAAAAATTAACATGAAGAGACAAAAAATATGAAATAACAATAAACTCAGAAATGAGTTGCTAAGAATATTCCAAAGAACACAAACACCCGATCGTGGGAAGGAAACAATTATAACATTCCTTGGTAGAAGACTAAAGAACAATGTCAAACTTTTTCAGTGAGACTACGTAGACAAAGTAAGGAAAAATTTTAAAACACCATCATATGTAAGCAAAGAATGAATCCAGGCCCAAGCTCCTGACTGCTGGCCCTAGGGAAGGACTGTAAAGAAGGCAAAGGTGACTGGTGTTCAGAGCTGCTTTCACTTCAAGGTAGTGGACAACTCAGGAGAGGCCGAGGAGCTGAGTGGAGTTTGGGGATTCTAGTGGCTATGGGGGAGACTGGGTTTCAGGGCTCATTACATTGTAAGAGCTATTGTCAATTTATCAGACTTTGTATTAGAAACCCTAGTTAGTTAATTAATAAGTTGTAAAATACTCCCACAGGGAGAATATACATAACAGGCAACCCTTCAGTGCCAGAAACCCAGCTTCAAACTTTGTAGCCCAAGCTGGTCTCGAACTCACAGTAATCCTCTTGCCTCCCAGACCGCCGAGTGCTGGGATTACAGACATGAACCGCCATGCCCTGCCTTTTTTTTTTTTAGGGTTTTCTTCTTGTTGTTTGTTTTTATACATAGAATTGAACTCAGGACCTTGCACTTGCCAGGCAGGGGCTTTACCACTAAGCTACATTCCTAGCTCAAATCATCATCATTTCAGTCTTTTTAAATATCTGCTCTCCTCACTATACATTAGCAGGAATAAGCAAGTCTAACTCTTCCTGAAGGAAAAAGAATATGAATCAGAATTTTTGGATTAAACCCAGTGTGGTGATACACGCCCCTAATCCCAGCGGTTGGGAGATGGAGGCAGGAGGGTCGTTGGGAGTTTGATACTACCCTGAAGGCCAGCCTGAATTGCATAGTGAGACCTTGTCTCAAAAAGACATGCACACACAGAGAGAATCAGATTATATACTCTTCTTCTTCTTTTTTTTTTTTTTTTGTGGTACCGGGGAATGAACTCAGGACCCTATACTTGCCAGGCAAGTACTTATTCTACTGAGCTATCTCCCCAGCCCTATATACTCTTTGAAGGAGCACAAAATTAGCTATTTACATGAGGAGGCAAAATCACAATGGGACAGAAAAAAAACAACAAACAATAAAAAAATAACCGTATGGCCAGGGAGCTAGCTCAGCGGCATAAGTGCCTGCCTAGCAAGGCAAGGTCCAGAGGTCTAGTCCATGTACAAAAAAACAAAAACAAACAAACAAACAAAAAAAAACTAAAGGAAATACAAAGAATGAAATGATCAACTATAGATCTTAAAATAACAATAACTAATACTTCAGGAATGAAAAGTCAACTTTCTGAAATTTCAGAAAATCTTTTAAATCATAAAAGCATTGAGTAAACAAATGTGTAACCAAAATTTTAAAAACAATTAAAATTAAGAATGGTTTAACAGAAAATTAAACATGTATGAGAACTGAATTAGAACACAAATAATATTCATAACAAAATACAAAGAGATAAAAATATAGAAAAATAAAAGAACAATAAGGGATATAAGAAATAACACAAAGGAACTTAAAATACATACAGTTTTCCCAGAAGAGAAGACAGAGAAAGTATCAGAAAAAAACATACGGAGATAATGACTAAGATTTTTACAAAACTGTTCAGAAGCAAAGTTGCAGATTCAAATCCAAGCACATGAATTAAAACACAGACACCAAAACATGTATATGCATTATGACAGAGCTTCTTTTTTTTTTTTTATTTTAGGGAAGGGTTTACAGGGTGTTTAGAGTTTCACTACTAGATCAGACTCATAGTGATCTGCCTGTTTACAGCCTCCCAAGAGCTGGGATTGCAGACACGTGCCACCACGCCCAGTCTCAAGTGCCATCTCAGCATGCCCTGGGGATCGAACCCCCTGCCCCTACACCTGCTTGCAGGTGCTTTAACCCACTGAGCTATTTGGATGGCCTTTATGACAGAACTTCTGTAATGAAAAATAAAGAAGAAATCTATGAACAACCAGAGAGGAAACAAAGAGATATATTCTTTTCAAAAAGAATAATAAAAACAACAGCTATTTTGTTAACAAAATCCTGAAAACAAAAAAATCTCCATATACAAAAAAAGAATACACACAGATGCATCAGCAAGGGTGGAGGTAGGGGGATGATCTAGAACTCCATACCCTGCAGAAATGGAAATGAAATATAAATATTTTCATTGACAAAGCAAAATTTATCACCAGCACAACTGTCCTGTAACAAATACTAAATATGTTCTGTAAGAAGAAAAATGACCAGATGGAAACTTGGAAATGGGACATAATTAAAAGTGAAAGAAAAGGGCCAGCCAAATAGCTCAGCAGATTAAAGTGCTTGCTTAGGCAGATATGGGGGCCAGGAGTTCGATCCCAGGGTCTGCTGTGCTGGCCTCACCTCCAAGGCGCACTGAGACAGCAATTGAGACTGGGCGTGGTAGTGCACTCCTGTAATCCCAGCTCTTGGGAGGCTGTAAACAGAAGGATCACTAGGTATCTGATCTAGTAGTGAAACCCTGAACACTCTGTAGAGCCTTTCCTAAAATACAGAAAAATAAATAAATAAATAAATAAAAGCAAGCAAAAGAAAAAAACATGCTGATAAATTTAAATAAATACTGACACCTTGGGGCTAGGAAGATGGCTCAGTAGAATAAGCACTTCCATGGCAAGTGCAAGGGTCTGAGTCCAATCCCTGGTTCCACCAAAAAATAAAAAATAAAATAAAAATAAATAAATGCATATTGACACCCTAAAACAGCAACACCATTTCATGAGATTCAAAATAGAAAATGAAGGCACATCAGCACAGGCCATGCATGAGGAGGAAAACAGAGTAAAAGGGGCCCACGTATCTAACACTCTCAGCACAACACAATGTTGGTATAACTTGCATTATAAGTGTACCTTGAAAAACATTTCTATTCCCTGGAGAAGGTAACACCATAGAGAAATATCTATCTATCTATCTATCTATCTATCTATCTATCTATATTCAAAACATATATAGATATATACATATATATGTATCTCTCTAGATAGATAGATAGATAGATAGATAGATAGATAGATAGATAGATAAGTAGATACTTGTTTTTTATAATCTTTCAGTTTCAAAGACTGAAGCTAAGGCCTTCAATATTCTAAGCAAGTGACATACTCCTGATATATCCTTAGCTCTTTTTAATTTTATTTTGAGACAGGATTTCATAGAATTGCCCAGACTGGACAGAAACCAGTCTGGTTTCACAGACTAACATTGTATTGTGATATATATATAGATATAGATATAGATATAGATATAGATATAGATATAGATATAGATATAGATATAGATATATTATCACCTTGAAGAATTTGTACAATACATATCACACCTTAATCATTTTTCTTTCCTTTCCTTGTCCTCTCTTCTCCCTCTATACCAGATCCTCTTGCCATCTCCATGAAGTCTGCATAGGAAAATTGACTTTTTATCAAAGATTATTATACAACTGCAGCTATAAATTTTCAAGAAGTCTTAATCACAAATATTAACCCCAAATTTTTCATGTATGCACAAAGCAGGAGAAAATGTTTTAGAGGCCATTAAAAAGAAATCACCATAAGAGAATATCCAGGAGTCCTTGCAGTAGAATGAGTCAGGCAATGCAGACACTAATAATAGCTCACAATCCCCAGCATGACAAAGAAATAAAGAAAGAAAAATAAGTTCCCTTACTCTGTGACCTGCTTCAGCTCACTAACCTATCTGGAGTTGAGCTGTCGTAACTGTAGAATGAGGTATGCTTGGACAAGGTGACCTCAAAGGCCCACGAAGGAGACGTTCTCTAACTGACCTCAACCCAGCAGGCCAGAAGAAAATCATGCTATGCCCCCTCCTGATGGCTGGTTCCCCAGGCACACTGTATCTTGACACTGTTGGGTCACTCTGGCTGTCAGTGTCCAAGTCTTCTGGTCACCAAGAGTCAGTAGAGTTTATGCAAGCCTGTTGTTATAACTATGTGTTTTATTTAATATTTAAATATTCATATGCAAATACAAGAGGAAGAGGATTATTGTTTCAATGAGAGCAGAATGAGTGTTTTTGTAAAGATGATTTCACAAAGAAGTGTCACTTTGAAAAATTGACTATACAACATTGAAAGGGAAAAAGTTTAAAATTCTAGAAGAATTGTTCTCAGATTGTATCAGAGACATCTTTAAATTTATACCTCTCTTTAAGCTAAAACTTGGACAATGAAGATAAAACACATTTGGTGTCATTTAGAGCAAAATAATGCAGGACTACAGTTAGTAGACTTATCCTCAAAAAAAAGATCAGGAATCTTTATCAAATCTATGTAAATGAGTACATTTAGACATCGAAATTTAATATGAAATGTTATAGGGACATATGCATTAGGTTTTTACGGTTAGTTCTTATACAAATTTCATGCTTCGTACAACTTTTTGATTAAACTATGAGTCCCAACCTTGTTAGATAGCAAAGCTTTTATGTAATTTCATAATTGGGATTCTGTTTAATATGAATGGAACACAGTGGTCTTTATTATTGGTGGCCAACTTCTCTTCCTCCTCACTCAAGGGCTGACTGTTCAGTCTTTGCTTCTGTGCTTTTTTGTCCCATTATCTAGTTTTTAAAAAGAGCAGGTCCATCTGAGACAAGTAAGATCACAGCAGCAAAAGCACTTGACCTATCTGGGCATTGAAAGGAAACCGCCTGAACCTGCCTCCTTTGCAGGACTCCTGTGCCCCGGGCTTGCCTTGCTGCTTCACCTTTTGCTTTTACTAAGAGCCTCAGTACCTTTAGGTGGTCCAGGAAATGTTGTCGACAAAGCACTACACTTCAACTGAAGACAGGGCCTCAAAATAAAAATGATTCACACAAGGTTAAAAGAATCTATCTCAGTTTCCCCACCTGCTTTTTCTTGTACCAAAACACTGAAGTAGACAGATAAGATCCCAAAAACATTTGTCAAATCTCGAAGTGTTCTGAATTTTATCAGGTCTTAACACTCTTTAATACAGATGAACTGGCCAAATGCATAACAACTGTGTTTCATGTAGAAATAAACAAAGAGCAGAAGATAGAAATGAAATTAGAGGGCTGGGAAGATAGCTCAGCAGTCTAAGCACCTGCCTGGCAAGCACAAGAACCCAAGTTTGACCCCCAGTACCACATGCAGTGGTGCCTGGAACATGGGCGCACAGAGTTGGTCACTGAAACTTGGCCTGGTGGAGTACACCTGTAATCCCAGCGGGAGGCTGAGCCTGGAGGATCACCATGAATCTGAGCTGCTTAGCAAGACCCTGTACCAAATAAATAAATGAATAAATAAATAAAACATACATACATATATACTTTCTTTTTGAAAAGAAATAAAAACAGAGCTTTCTGGCTGGCTCATTCTTATCAGTATCCAGCAGCAATCAGACATGAAAATACTGACTCACACTAACTAAAATGTACCGAGGACCTGGAGAAGGCATCAGGGTGGCCATGTACTAATTTAAAATGAGAAATAGCATTGTCACATAGGCTGAAGTTATTCAGATTGGAATAAGAATCTCCTTTTCTCCTTGTAGTCAGAGAAAAGCACATGGTAATCAAAAGTCACTAGTTACCATGAGAAATCACTGTGAAACGCTCAGAAATATTTACAGTATATATATTTTCTGCTTTCTATGTGTACACAAGTAGACCTCAACTAGGGCCAAGAACCTGCCATGAGGATACGAACTCTGAAGAAGGGGATCAGAGGAAGCTTGTATTGGAGGGAGCATCAGCCTCATGAAAGGGACACTCTTGACTACAGAACTGAAATTTCTGGAAGTCTAATGGTGAACTGTCCTATCTACCAAGACAGCTGGTTTAGGGTAAAAACAAAGAGATTCTCACTCTCGTTTTTTTTCTTTTCTGCCTTCACACCTTACTATGCCCTCTACTTTGAGTATAGCATTTCCTTAAGTATGTTAATACAACCATATATGTATCCCAAGCTTGCAGTTCGCAAGCCTGAACACCAATCTCTCTTCCAGACACCTCTGCACACTTCTGCTCCATTCCTTCTATGTTGTCTGTATAGCACAATGCTACCTCCTTCTCTGATCAGGTCTGGATGAGAAGCTGTAGCTCCCCAAACTGAGCTCATCTGACCTCTCCTGGGGAAGATTCAAACTTGTCTGAGGAGTGTATTCAAAAAGATCTCCTCCTTGACTTTAACGTTCCTAAATCCACCCTCATTAAATCAGGTAATTACCAGATAAGCAAATCTGGATATTTTATTTTATTTTTTTTATTTTTAAAGAGAGTACAAAATAGTATTAAAATATAAAAATTACAAGTGATACAGCATTTCACTTAACAAAATAATATTATACAGTATTTGTTATAATACACCATGTTGTCTTCCATCCAGTTACTTGTATTACCAGATATATGTATGTAAAATTGGAAGAAGAAAGCAAAAAAGAAATATATAAGAAATTAAGAATAGAAGGTCAAATAATTGAAGAAAGGAGAAAAAACAAGCATTAACTGCTCCTTTCCATAGAGCAGCAGAAATCCACAGTACAGTTGTCCAAACCATCCTGCTTACATACATAGATATATCTCTTTCCCTCACTACCTCTCCTGTCCTCCTCAACTCAGTAACTTTCCTTTTGAATAGGTTCATTCTCTTTCCCCTATATCTATTGTACCCTTCAGATTTTATTTTCTCTTTCAGGTTCTTACACTAAGAAGACAACACAATGTTTGCACATGTGTGCCTGATTTATTTCACTTAAGAGAATAGTCTCTAGTTGCATCCATTTACCAATAAAAGACTCAACTTTATCTTATTTTTATAACTGAATAATACCCCATTGCATAAATCTACCACATTTTCTTTATCCATTCCTCGGTTGATGGACATCTGCGTTGTTTCCAAGATTTATCTATGACAAATTGTGCTGCTATAAACACAGGTGCACATATATCACTGTGGTATGTTGTTTTCAGTTCTACTGGAAAAATATCCAGGAGGGGAATAGATAGTTAAAAAGGACCTCTAATATTAGCTTTTTAAGAAATCTCCGCACTGATTTTCACTGTAGTGGTACCACTCTGCACTCCCACCAACAGTAGAGAAAGGTTCCTTTTCCCCCACAGCCTCTCCAGCATTTGTTAACTGGCTGACTTCTTTATGTTAGCCATTCTTCCTGGGGTGAGATGGAACCTCAGTGTTGTTGGTTTTTTAAAATAATTTTATTGAGAAACAAATAGCAATGAGACAGTTTCAAAACCAATTACTAGCAGTTTCAATAATTAATACATTGTATATTGTTGTCTTCTAAGTGGTTATTCATAGTACAAGATGCAGACATGGTATCTTGTACAAATCTTTTCATTTATTGAATTAAGAGCAAGTAGCTGTATATCTATCCTATTTTGAATATAGAGATGTAAAATGGTCCTTCATTTGTATCCCCTTTTTTGTTTAGTTTTGTCAGAGATGGGTATTCCATTGTCATTTAAGTATTTTGTTTTTTGCTGTACTGGGGATTGAACTCAGGACTTTGTGCTTGCCAGGCAAACACTTATTCTACTGAGCTATTTCCCCAGCCTTGTCATTTAAATATTGTAGGTGCGTGAATTCAGCAAAATATTCCACTAGAATCCAGTAGTCCATAATAGTAGTGGGTTATCCGTAGGACTGGCAATGTCAGAAGTCTCAGTGTTGTTTAAATTTGCATTTCTTGAATGACCAATGATGTTGAAGATTTCATAGAAAAAAAAATTAATCAATAATATGGTTTTCCCACTAACCAGAATTTCCTGTTTTGTCAAGGCATTTTGTTCCTGGACATTTTGAAATGGGTATTCTTCTGAGCACATGTGTTAAAATAACTTCTAATAACTTATATTTTAGGCCTACAGATTCATATATACAATTTCACCATGAACAAATTATCTTATGTTTTCATGTTCAAGCTTTTTAAAATAAAATTATATTCAAACCAAAGTAATTCAAGCCAAATAATTACATTCAAACAAAGGACACATAAAATTGTATTTAAAAATAACCTGGGTTCCTTTTAGAATAGGAAACTGAAAGTTTTGGCTGAATTCTTACTCCCTAGTTTCTAAAAGAATGAGGAGTCAGACATGAAAAGACAAGGCAAAATATTTTCATGATAGTAACCAAATGCAGAAAGGATCACAAGCTGGCTTAATAAGCACCAGACCAAAATTGTAGAACAAAGAGAAAAGACTCCACACAAACTTACTTCTGAATCCTCTGCCCCCAAATTTAAGCTGCTGATTTTAATAGCGAATAGTGAGAATTCTTATTAATAGTCTTATACTACCATTTAGATATGGCTTGCCTGTGTCACCCAAAGCTTCACATGCTGGAAGATGGTCCCCAGTGTGGCAGTGCTGAGGTGATGGAATTTTTGAGAAGTGCAGTATCTCTTGCTTGCAGGGTGTTATAAAGTTAGTCTACCTCACCTTCTCATCCTTTTGCACACAGCTGTTTTCCTTTCCTATTTATCTTCCATGTCAGAGCCATGGAACCTCACCAAAGATACTACTTTATCTTGAACTTTAAGTCTCCAAAACTATAAGGAAATGAAGCTTTTCTTTATACACTATCTGGTATCTGGCATTTTGTTATAGCAACACAAAAAAAGGATTTTTTTTACATTTTAGATCTAAAGAGAAGTACATGGCACGGTTAGCTTTAACTTTTTCTTGTCATGATAGGAACTATTACTAAGTGTTCTGCGTATGTTTAGATGTCTCTCTAAAACTGCATGTGGTCATAGGTGGGCATTTTTCAGAGGTGTGTGATGCTGAAATTGATTCATGGTGCAATGCTAGGATCAAGGGCACTAGGGCTAAGGGTCTGAGTGCAACTCATCAGTCATGGTTTATGTCTAGGCCCCTCAAAGCCTCATGCAGTCATGGGGCAGACTTCAAGAGTTTGTAATTGATTCATGATCCAATGCTGGCATTATGGGTGTGGATAGCCTGTATGCAATATAAGGGAGGGAGAGAGGCTTGCTCTCTGCCACTGCTCCTCCCTTTTTGCTCTTGTTGCTTTCCACCACCATGAACTGCTGCTCACTTCCATGTGACACTCTGCCTTGGAGCCAGGTGATTGTGGACTGAAACCTCTACAAACTGTGAGGTAAATAAACCTTTCCTTCCTTAATTTTGGCTATGAGGTATTTTGTTCCAGCAATGAAAGAAAAGTAACTGAGAACCCTGGATAAGATATAAGGGATAGAAAGAGCTGTGGTTGTCCCTTGATGCTTTGCTACCTTCTGCTCACCATGAATTAATTTTCCTCCACAATGTCTCCCTGTGTTTAAGCCAGCTGATTATGGACTGAAACCTCTAAAAACTGTGAGTGAAATAAACTTTTCTCTCTTTAACTTTGGGTGTCAGGCATTTTGTCTCAGCAACAAAAAAAGTTAACTAAGATAAAAGAATATATTTTGTTTAAAAAAAGAAAGAAAGAAACAGGTCAGACTTGAACCAAAGCAAATGTTGCATGGCAACACAGTCTATTGGAAAGACACAGGCCTGGGGACGCACATGACTCTGAAAGACGATACACATTAAAACCCCAGGTGAGAGCCCAGAGGGTGCACAAAGACAACACAACCCTTGGGTGTGCTCTTTCCCTTACCTCTCTATACAAAGCCCAAGATTCTGTCAGGTTTTGACATTACAGAAAAGTAAAAACTCAGCCCATACTGTAGTTTAGAGGGGAAACATGGTGTGACATACTGCGGAAAAAAATTAAGAAATAAACCAAACTATATCAAAGTAAAGAGAAAGTCTAGACAAATCTCCTTTAGCATAATCAAAATACAAACAAACAAAAAAATTAAAATAAACCAGTATGGACACTATACACACAAATGCAACTAAGGAAACCAAAAACAAAAACATCATCATTGAAATGAAGTCAATGTTTTTAAAATCAGGAGTTTAAAGACAAAATGTGAATAGATGCAAGTGAAAGGAAAAGTTCAGCTCAACAAGGGCCAGGGAGATGGCTCAGCAGTACAAGGCCTGCCTGGCAAGTACAAGGTCCTGAGTTCAATCCCTGGCATGAAAGAAGGAAGGAAGGAAGGAGGAAAGGAAAAGAAAGAAAGAAAGAATTCATTGAGAGGCAAATTACACTGTTAGAAAATTTACATAAACCAAAGAACAGATTAGGTACCTTGGATATTTGAAAAATTTCCTGACATACAGGAATGACTAGAGATAAACAAAGAATATGTGGAAGAAAGGGACAAACTAACAAGAAGCTAACAGATATGGAAGAAATTTTTAAAAATTAACAAAAGGGCATACAGGATTCTTGAAATATAACCCTACTCTCACAACAGGGCAGAAGATGCTTTTAAGACCATAGCATATGAACATTCTCCTGAAGTGATTCTTCTGCATTTCCTGTGTTTCTGAAATGAAAATCTAAAGCTACAGATCATTTTCTGATAATATATGATATAAAAAGGACAAAGTTGAGATAAACACTGGTAATTTCATTAAACTTCAAGAATTCTAAAAAATATATAATTTTTCAGTATTCTGGAAGCCTAGTAAAAATCACTCTTAAAAAGAAAGGAAAAATCTGGCTGCATTCAAACTTTAATGCTAAGAGACATTGGAGCAATATCTACAATATTGTAATGAAAGGAAATTCTGATTCAGATATCTCTAGTAAGTACTTCACCTGAGTTCACTGAAAGACAGCCTGAAATTTAAAAGAATATAAAGGACACATGAGTAGTTTCTTGGGAAAAAAAAACCCTCGTGATCATGACATAGAATGAGTTAAGAGGTACATCAAAATATTTCCAGAATAAAGAAGAATATCAGACTTTATAGATTATTTTTACAAATCTGCATTACCTACATTTATAGCCCTAGCTTTTTCTCAAATTATAGATTCAGATAGGCTATAATCTGCCTTCTAACTTTCATTTATCCACACTAATAATAGCCTTTCTACCTCGTCTAACTGATGATTGTAATTTACTAATTTTATTACTACCTTTAGCAACACTAGCTTCCTTAAACAAATGTCTTCTCTGCAAAATTGTCGAGACGGTGGATTTCAACATGCTATACTTATCAGCAAGATCAGTCACAGTAATGCCACACTCATATTTCTCTACAATTTCTGACTGAAATTTCAGTCAATTTCACTGACTGAAATCACCCACAAACATGTATATTTAGGCTCAGAATGACACTTATATACACTTATATGCAATTTTTCTGGCATTGTGAGTCATTATTTACAACCGCACAAGCAGCCAGCATTCAGGTCATAACTTAATATGTTGGTCATCAATTAAACCTAACATTCTGGTCATAATCCAAGTCATTTGTGCTTGGGGCTGGTTGTAACTAAAACTTCCATTGTACTCCTGGAAAGACTGAGGCATGAAGAAACTCTTTAAATTGTCCAGGTCAATTACTAAAAATGTTAGGATTGAGCTTCAAACTCAGGCTTGAGAAAGTAATTTCAGAGTCTAGACTCTACCTAAACTCCTTTCCCTTTGCAACAGAAAGAAATGTGGAGGCTTGCTGTCCCTGTATGGGACTTATCAGAGCTCACTCCATACAGCCAGGTCTTACAAAGCAATTCTTTCATCAGCTGCAAAGAGATTTTCTCTTCCAAAGTAACACTTCTTTGGACTAATCATAGTGGCCCAGACAGTATCTGTAAACACATGTTATGTATCTTTCAGTGACAACACATGTTCACTTGGCTGAAAAAACTTCAGTAAGGTTAGCCATGGACCATAGTGAAGAAAATAATAATCCTGGAGCTGGGGAGATAGCTCAGCTGTCTAAGCACCTACCTGGCAAGTGCAAAGACTTCAGTTCAACCCCCAGTATCATATGCCATGCTGGCCCCAGAATGCCAGGCCCACCATTGAAACTGGGTGAGGTGGTGCAGGCCTGTAATCTGAATGCTGGAGAGCTGAGACAGGAGGATCACTACAAGTTTGAGCCACAAAGAGAGACCCTGTACCAAATTAATTAATTAATTAATTAATTTTAAAAATTAAAAAGAAAAGTAATAATTCCTCTTTGTTAAGTTTTAGTCTCATAATATTAAAGAGTTAAAATTCCTTTCTCTAAAATATTAGTACAGCTCAGCATATTAATATGGCTTTACTTTTTATATCTCATTGTCAGTCCTATGGATAACCCACTACTATTATGGACTACTGGACTATATTGGATTATTTTGCTGAATTCAAGCACCTACAATATTTAAATGATAATGGAATATCCATCTTTGACAAAACTAAACAGAAAAGGGGGATACAAATGAAGGACTATTTTGTATCAGTATATACAAAATAGGATAGATATATAGCTACTTGTTCTTAATTCAATGAGAAGAAAGATTTGTACTAATAGTGTTTGGGCAGGATACCATGTCTGTGTCTTGTACTATGAATAACCACTACGAAGACAACAATATGCAATGTATTAATTATTGAAACTGTCCTACTAATCGGTTTTAAAACTGTCTCATTGCTATTTATATAAAATTAATAAAAAATAAAATATTAGTACATATTGGTATTACAACATATTGGGTTTCATCTTATCCCCCAACCCAGTTTCAAATATTAGGGAGAACATGTGCAACTTCTCTTTCTGAGTCTGGTTCATGTCACTTAACATGATAATTTTCACTTGTATTCATTTTCTTGCAAATTACAGAATTTCATTCTTTATTATTGCTAAATAGAACTCCATTGTGCATGTATGTATCATGTTTTCTTTATTTGTCTACTGACAGCCAGTATACAGATTCTATGAGTTGGCTTATAAATTGTAAGGTCATAAACGTTTGGTACAGGTATCACCACAGAATGCTGACTTTAATTGTTTCAGGAATATACCAAGGAGGTTTTAGCTCAGTTATAGCATGGTTCTATTTTTAGCTCTCTATACTGATTTCCATGGTAGCTGTACTAACTTGTAGCCTCACCAACTAAAATTCTTAATTAATCGTGTGTCTCATAAGAGGGAAGACTTTCCTGCTTTCTGACAAATACTATGTAATTGTCCCCATTTTATAAATAAAGTGTTAGAATGCAGAGATTAAGAATTTTGTCCAAGTAGAGAGACACAGGAAACATGAGGAGCAGATAGAATAGTCTTCAAGTTTACAAATGAACAAATAAAAACAAGACAAAACTGACATTCCTGCTTTGAAAACAAAATTCTCTCCAGGACCAATCCTTGCGTGACATTCTGAGAGTTTTATGGAAGAGACAGTGTGACCACCTGTTTTGGAGCTGACAGACTTTATTCTCAGCTGTGTCACTTTCTGGCTTGGTTATTTAACCTCCCAAAGCCTCCGTTTCCACCTCAGAAATTGGGAGAAGCAAAGATGTTAACTTGCCTGATTGTTGTGAACATCAGCGAGAGGTGAAGCATTTTAAATTCTCTGGCCCATACGTTCTTGGTAAAAGTTAATTCAAGTAAGTATCAAAGTAGTGCAATATTTAATACCCTCCTCCATTCTTAATTTTCTGCTAGGGTCATGACTGGTTGATAGAACTCTGATGCATTTGATATGTCAGCCACAGTCTGCTTGGAGGACAAAGTGCACGTGTCTGTATCGATAAAAGGAACATTATCTTCATCTCTGTCTTGATCTGGATTTTGCCAAACAGAACACCCTTTCAAAATCTGCAGAGTTACACGTAGCACAACAGGCTTCACTCAAGTGTACCATTCAAAAGATTATTCCTATGAACTGGTTAATGGAACACAGAAAGAACTTAAGCAGCCTAAATAAGTTGGAGGTACTCACAGTTATTTCTTCTTAGAGCTTAGCTTCTCAGCCAGGGTACCATGACAGAGTTTCAAAAATCTTCAATATTCGACATTGAAGGCAATGCCCTCTAGCCAAGAATATCCATTTATCTGAGATATTGTCACCAGTGCCATAATCTATGAGTACTTTGTTCATTAAAGGCCTGGGAATCATCATAGAGTTTGATATGACTTAAGTAAAGGTTAAGAATCACAGACTGTAGTCAGAATCCAAGATGCTAACACTCCAGTTAAAGTTCCTGAATTCAGTTATCCCAAGTCAAGAGTATTTGTCTTCCAATTTGATGTTCTACTGGCAAACATTTGCTAATCTTAAAGACTGTAACAGCAAAACAGAAATGGGGCACCCAATTAGACATACAGCATTATGTAGCATCTCACAGTAAATGCATTTTGATCTGTAACTGTGACCCCAACTTCTTTGTCAACCTAAAGCTACATTCAGACCAAATGTTTTCCACAAAGCTGCTAGAGAGGCCCAGAAGCTATAAGATTCTGAAAATAAATCTGCATGTAAAGTTCTTTCTCATCAGATCTATCACATTTGAATGGAAAAACATAACACTTTGTTGCTTCTAATAAGTACAGAAAGCTTGACAAGCGAAAGACGTCTTTTCTCTTCTGGCACTAATCTCAAATATCATAATGTCTGGATACAATTTTTATCTCTAAATACTGTGTTAGCAAACTGAAGCCAAATTTTCAGACTTGTACTCTTAGTTTGTATCTCTCGGTCTATGATTCAGAAATAGAGATGAGCAAGCTATGCTGAATGAACTGCTTTCCTGCCTGAAATGGTTTATGACAGATGACGATATATGATGAGAATACAAACCGCTGATGATAATAGCTTTATTTATCGATTGCAAATAAAAGTCATGAGGTGTGAAGCTGAAAATGGCACTGGAGGGAATATGCCATGCAGAAACAGAGCCAAGAGATGCCTGAGGGAGACCAGGCTGAAAAAAGAGACAGAGCTGGGGTGGGACCCCACTGGTGCTGCCTCCTCAGAGGCATACCGTGCCTCATGCCGTGAATGAAGGTGGAGTGAAAATGCGCTGGGAGGATTTGCCAAATAGCTCAGCAGATTAAAGCGCCTGCTTAGGCAGATGCAGGCCTGGAGTTCGATCCCCAGGCCTGCTGTGAAGGCCCCACCCCCAGGGCATGCTGAAACTGGGTGTGGCAATGTGTGCCTACAATCCGAGCACTTGGGAGGCGGTAAACAGGAGTATCACTATGAGTCTGATCTAGTAGAGACCTGAGCACGCTGTAGATCCTTCCCTAACATACAGAAAGAAAGAAAAAAATGTACAGGGATTCAGAAGCTGGTGTCCGGAACTTGGTCCACCATTGCAACTTATGTGTCCTGGGCAGGAGTTTGAATCCTTCCTAAACTCTTTCTTTCCGTGTAAAATAGAGGTTTTATTCATTCAACAAATACCATGGACTACAGTGCTGAGGCCGGTAATGTCAAGATGGGTAAAATGAGAGTATCATGTTTTCTGGGAAAACTGGGACTGCAGTAAGATCAGTACAGCCCAATACAGTCCCGGGCAATTGGCGAGTCACGTGATGCCAAGGCCTGGCAACCCCTGCATCCTTTATGAGTCTCAATTCTACAGCCAAAACTCTAAAACTATGCTTGCTAATTGCTTGAAGATGCTCACAACAGAAAAGGGCTCAAAGGCAGCAAAATATGAAAGGGCTTTTACTTCTCAGGTGGAACCTCAAGGCCAACAGGAAAGACAGGGAGACCTGAAAAGACATACGCATATTGCTGAATGATTTACATAACCGAGGTAGCCATCTATGCCCCAAAGTACCTTCCAGGGTGGCTTCTGTAACCAACGCTGGTGCTGAGATGACCCAAAAGCTTGTGGAAAGAGTTTTGCCTATTATCACTGGCATATTATCAATTTCACACAATGATGCTATAAGACAAATGTTGTTGTTTATCTTCCTGCAGTCCTAGCAGCAAGCTCACAGGAAGCCCTTAATGACAGAGCTTCATGACTAGTGATTTCCAGACAGTCATAGCAGGTAGTGATTGAAGAAGAGAATAATTGTGGCTTTAATTTAGGTGAGTGACAATGAAGTCTTGAATTAAATGTCATCTTTAAAACTTGTTGAAATTTCTTTTGGAAAACATAGAATTTATGTTTATTTCAATTTCTGCCTAACAACTACCACAAACTTAGCAGCTTACAGCAACACAAATTTATCACTGCACAATTCCAAATACAAGTTAGCTGGCTCTTCTGTCCAGGGTCTTACTGGCTTGAGATCAAAATATTGGCTGGGGCTGAGATCTTTTCTGATTGTTGGTCTTCCTCCAAACTCAAGGGATATTGGTAGATTTCATTCAGTTCCATGCAGTTGTAGGAGCAAAAACACCAACTCCTGTGTGCTACCCAGCTTCCTGCTATGTATGTGGTCCTCTGTAACACAGAAGTTTACTTTTAAAGATCAGCAGAATGTTATTATGGCTTCTCTTTGGCCTCTACATTCTCTTTTAAAGGATTCACCTGGTTAGGTGAATGCTAAGTGACTGTAATTACACCTACAAAATTCCAGATCTCTGCTATAGACATGGCAGTCCCAGCAGTCATAGCCCATCACCTTTGCCACTTTCCATCAGGTAGAAGCAAAGTACAGGCTCAACCCACACTTAAAGCGAAGGAATTGTACACAAACAACATGGTTATTGATAGTCACCTTAGAATTGTGCCTACTATAGGATCTCTCTTTTGTATGGTTTGCTAATCTCACTTGGGAAAATATTACTTCTCTCATTGTACCATACCCACGCTTTCTCATTATTCATCTGAAGCTTGGGAACTGAGGGTCCTAGGGAGATTTTTACTTCCCCAACCTGGCAATTTTATTTATTTATTTTTTTTTATTATTTTTTTTTTGTATTGCTTTCTCATGAAAAAAGAAGTATGTGCCACATAGGGATCTTATAACTGACTCAAAATCTCCACTGATAATCATCATACATGATAAGCTGAGAAAAAGTCCTCTGTCACAGTAGGATTTTTCTGTGGACAGTATCACAGGAAGAAGTAATATTTGGCCAAAAGGAGATCTCAGAAGAGGCTGAGCTCCCAGCACATTGCAACACATGTAATGCCAACCATCAAACCAGTGTGTGCCTTCATGGTTGTTTCAAATAAAAGCCAACTACTTATCTCCTCCATCTGTGGCTTTAGAAAGTGCCTGCCACCTGAATCTGCAACCTTCTTGACCCCACACCATGGTCTAGCAAGGAAGAATCTAATTTCTTTTCTTTTTTTTTTTTTTTTTTTTACCAGGGATTGATCTCAGGCCCTTGAGCTTGCCAGGGAAGTGCTTATTCCACTGAGCCATCTCCCCGGCCCCCCAAATCTAATTTCTTGACACTATCTTTGCAATAGGAAACAGGTTTGATGCTAATGTGAGAACCAGTGTTTTTATTTTTTTTAAATGTTGCTACACTCATTCCTAGCCCTTCTGCATGTACTGTCCCTCCACAGTCCCCTCTCCCTGGCTTTCAACTCTTTCTGCAGCCTCCTGCTTTGCTGGATGGTGTGCACCCATCACTTCAACCCATCCCCCAGGCCTTCTGCCATCCCTCTCTGGGATTTCCTCCACTGCACTCCTAAACCCATGATGTAGTAATTTTCTAAAAGGAGAGGCCCTGTTCACCAAGAAATAAATGGTAATCAATCACCCAGCAAAATTGAGAAAGAAAATGCTTTATAAAAACAGAAAGAAACAAATGCAGTACAGTCACAAAAAAACAAATCAGCTGACTTTTTTTAATAATTAAATCTTCAGACCAAGATGGGATGGAGAGGAAACTAAGCCTAATGCTTCCTAACTCTGTAAAAGGAGATATTGATGACATGGTATAGGCTACACTGTTGAAGCAGTAAGTCCACAGGCACCAGAGTGATTTAACTGGTACAGTATTGACATCTTTCTAAACTATACTGTAATTGAAAGAAAGTTGTTGCCCTCAGGCATAGCCTAGTCTTTAAGATAGATTGATCCCCAACACATTGCAAGACATGCTTGCTGCAGCATTGGACTTGCAGATGGAGACTGGAAATCTAGAGCTGTTCTGGGTTGAATTTTAGTCCTGATACTTCCTGACCATGTGGTTTTTATCAAGTCACTTATCTATCATGAGCCTCACTTTCTTTTTTTGAAAATGAGGGTAAATAAGCACTGTACACCTGTCACCATCACTATTGTGAGGGTCATATCGGTCTGTAGTATAACTAGCACAATACATGGCACATAATAAATGCTCAATACACTTTGTGCTGTTATTACAACTCCCTAGATCAGGATGCAAGCAGTCCCCAGAACTATTCAGCTTGACTTTACTTTCTTTTCTCACCTTTGTGCTGTAAACAAACTGCATTCTTTACTTTTCCCTTAACTGAAGAGAAAGAGGGAAATTTTGCTTCCAAATTAAGATTTCATATGCTTAAACAAACATTAAAATATTCTCTTAAGTACTAGAAAGATATTCACAAAGTATAACATTTCAGTTAGAAGAAATATACTCTGAAAATATATTTTACAATATAGTTGTGATAACAATGTATTGCACAGTTGAAAATTGCTAAGTACCTAAGTTACTTTTCTTTTGTTAAATATTTTTAATCATTCATTTATTTAATACAGCTTACAGTAAAGCTTATAGTGATCCTTCCATCTCAGCCTCCCCAGAGCTGGGACTACAGGTGTGTGCCACCACGTCCGGTTTCAGTAGCCAACACGGCATGCCTAGGGTTCCAGGGCCAGTACTGGGGATTAAACCCAGGTCTTTGCACTTGCGAGGCAGGCACTTAGACTGCCGAGCTATCTCCCCAGCTCCGAGTTACTTTCTTGTTGCTGAAACAAAATACATGACACTGAGGCTAAAGGAGGAAAGTTTATTTGGCTCACAATTTGTGGAGGTTTCAGTTCACAATTGGCTGGCTCAAAGGCAGGATGACATGGCAGAGTGGCATCAAAGGATAGAAATAGTTCATAGCAGACAGAAGGCAATCAGCGAGGAGCAAGGGACAAGCAAGCCACAATCAGCAATCCTCTGTCCCTTACATCTTAGCCAGGGTGGGTAGCACTCACACTCTTAATCCTAGCATTGCACTGTGAATCAATCATAGCCCACCACATCCTTGATCCCAATATTCCACAGCCTAGAACCAGTAACTCTATAAAGCCCCACTGATATTATGTGAGGCTTTGGGGGGACGTCAAGGCACAAACCATAACACTAAGAGAGATCCTAAATATTCTTATCACAAATAAGTAAGGATAGTTATGTGAGGATGGATATGCTAATAACTTGATTGTAGTAATCACCTCACAATGTACAAACATATTAAAAAATCAGATAGTATACTATAAATACAACTTGTCAATTAAGGCTCAATAAATATGGAAAACTTAGTCACTTGAAGCAAGGGCTGTGGCAGTATTGCTATGCAAAATGTAACATCTATCCCTAGTTTGGTGTCCAGTAGTAATTTCTTTGAGGTAGAGTTCAGTAGAAGCACACTAGCAACTCAATCCTGGAAAAAAGCCTGTGCTGTTTTTCTTAATTTGTAGGGCTGATGTGCAAAAGTCAGAAGAAACAATCAGGAACATCATAGGAGAAGCCTTCCTGGAACCCCAGCAACCAGACAGATGCCCTGAGCTCACCTGGAAACCCAAAGGAAACTGGCCCGAGAGAGAGCAAGAGGCCCCAAGAGAAACCATGTATAATTAACAAGTGAATAAACCACCTTCTTAAAATATATTGAATATTGAAAATCTTGATTTGGAAAGCCTTCCAGCACATACAGTGAGCAAGTGAGTGCTAAGTGTCTTTTCTGCAACAATCCCCTAAATCATAAATTATGTTCTTTTTTAAAAAGGCCCATGCACTAAACCAGACTCCATTCCATAAATGCACATCCAGGCCCTTTTCACAGAGACACTGGCATCAGGTCCTGAGCTCAGTTTTCCAGTAAGGTCAAAAGTCACCAGATACAAAGCAATTTATAGAGAACAAGATATGCCCAAATTAATTTCTACCCATGGCTTGACTTCTCTAAGTGGAAATTCTAGAGCAGTTCTCACATTTAGTATGCCTTGGAGATCACTTAAGATACTTGGATTTAGGCCGATACATTCATTTTTTACTCACCGGGCAGATTTATTGAATGGTTTATGTGTTGAACTGACCTCTATCTTTACCAAAACTTATGGTCTGGTGAGGGATCTGAACAATAAACAAACCATTACAGTAGTGCAATATGACTAAACTGTCATCTGAGACAACACTCTGATTCTTCCAAGATCTTCCTAGAACTGAGGAGGTAAGCTAAAGAAAAATGAGACCCAGCAGTCATTGGTCAACCTCTAGGTACAAGGCCAGTCTCATACACTTGCCCATTTAATCCTTACACAAGTAATGCAATCCCTGTTTTCTTGGGTAGAACCCTAATGGCCTATGCAGCTGGGTTCTACTCTGCTTCCCACACATGCTCTGTCTGGGTTGGACTGGACTTTGGGTTGGCTGGAGTTTTCAACTGGCCAGTCCATTAGCGGTGGGCAGAGAGAAGAGCTGCTAGATGAAGGTAACACAGAAGTGCATGTAAGCAAAGGTTTTGGATAGAGAAATTGTGACATGCAAGACAACTCCCATACCACTGCCCTGGGGGCTTGCCAGGCAGGCGAAGGGGGTGCCCCTTGGGTCATGGAAGATCTTGGCCACTAGAGGGCAGGGTGTGCATTGAACAAAGCACAAAAATCCGGATCCTGTAATCCTTTAAGAGAAAGAGGCCTAGCACAGAAGTCCTCGTTAACTATTCCAGTGCTGATAAACACTTTGTGTTACTCTGGGCAGCTACAGAATGGATGAGAGGTTTCTACACTAGAATATGGCACCTGATTACTGCACCTCAGAACACAAAGAGGAGGAAGAGTGCTCCCTTGGAGCTGTTTCACTCGTTTCCCATGCTCTTAAAAAAAAAAAAAAAAGTATTTATTTTTTTAAGTAATTTTATTGAGAAACAAATAGCAAGGAGACAATTTCAAAACCTATTAGCACAGTTTCAATAATTAATACATTGCATATTAGTGGTTATTCATTGTATAAGATGCAGACATGATATCCTGTCCAGAGACACTATTAGACACTATTACCTATTCTTCCATGAAGAATTCTCTATTCATTAAATTAAAAGAATGCAGCTCTCTCTCTATATATATATATCCTATTTTTTCCATAATTTTATTGAGAAACAAATAGCAATGAGACAATTTCAAACCAAATTGGTAGGACAACCTGGTAGTGGTCCTCCTGTCTCAGCCTCCCCAGCTTTGGCATTACAGGCGTGTGCCACCATGCCTAGTTTTGGGGCCGGTGCAGGGTGCCCATTCAGGGGATTGAACCTGGGTCCCTGCACTTGCCATGCAGGGACTCAGACCACCAGCTATCTTTCCAGACCTGGTACCTAATGTTAATAAATAATAAAAGTCATACAATTGCTGCAGAAGGGGTCATAGCAATACCAATAAACAGAACACAGAAGTGCCTGGTTCAAATCCTGGCTCTGTTGTTTACCAATTGTGACTTTGTTCAAATCACTGAACCTACATGAACCCGTTTCTTCATCTATGGAACAGAACCCACCCAATATGTCTTGTGATGATTAAATGAGTTACTGAATATAAACAGCATACTCAGCAGTCATTACTGGTAGCTCCTATGTTGTTCCAATTATTACTGCTAATAGCAGTTTTAGCTGTACACTAATGCCACAGACAAATCAAAGTCTTTCTAAAGGTCACCTTGTCTTGCCTTGTTGACACAAATTCCCTGCACCCACCCTCTCTTCCTAGTTATAAATGAAGAGGTTTCCTTCCTGAGACAAAAGGCCAGTTTTGCAGTCTGGAGCATGGAGTGTTATCTTCTCAGCTCTCCAGAAAACCTGATGCCTTTGGCCATTAATCCTGGCTTATGCATCTTTATCTTCTCTCTCTTCCTTGACCTCTTCCACCCTTACATTCACACGTTTGAGTCTCTTTTATCTTAAAGTCAAACACAAGTAACAAAACAACTTTTCCCCACACTCTATATATTCTATCTGACCCTCATTTGTAACAAAATAACTCATCGCCATTTCCTACCAGTCTGCTTCATGCTGTCTGGTAGCTTCTGGCCCATTCCAGTCATGTTCCATGACGCCTGAACTCACTGGCCTGCTGATGTGACGGCATTTTGTCCTATCAGCACTCTTCAGTTGTCTCCTTACTTGATCTGTCAGCAGCACTGACCCAGGTAACCTTCTTTATCAGCAGCTTTGACACAGGTCTTTTGGGGTCTGTAACAGGGTCTATGTCTTACTTTACCTTCTTACTCAGCCTCCAGTTTCAGGAGTCTTTCAGGCATTCCTCTTCTATTTTACACCCATCTTGGGTGCTCTTGTCTTTTCTCAAGGATCCAGGGGCTATTTCCATTTCTGTAATGTTCCACATGTCCAGATGAACATCCCAAAGGCAGCTCAATCTCACCATGCCTTTAAAAGGATTAAGTCTTCCCTTCTAGCACTTCCCCCCTCCACACATACAGATGAAGCCATTCCTTCAACTATCTCTATTGGAAAATCTGTATCCCACCCAACCAGTCAAAAATTTCACAGTCACTCTTACACTTTCCTTTCCCTTATATCCAATTAACTATGATTACTGGACTTCTGCTTATATTGTTCAAATCTTGGCCTCTTTTTTCCCCTCTACCTCCATCAGTCAAAGCTACTATCATCTTTTGCCTGCCCCTCATCACTCCTCTTCACACTAGCCAGAGAAATAGCTTAAAATATTCCTTTTACCCATGTCTTATCCCACATTTGAAATTATGTGCTAATTATAGTTCTTTGGATAAAATTCAGCATCCCCAAAGTATCCTACACTGCTCTTTTTCCTCTGTCCCTTCCTGTCTCTCCAGTTTTGTTTCTCATAACCGTTTCCTTTCCTCTTCCTTTTGACTTTCAAAAGTCCTTTCTTGCATCTCAAAACTGATGCTAGAAAACAGATTAGGATTTGGGGTTGTAGCTCATGGTACAATGTATGCTTAGCATGTGTGAGGTGCTCATTCAATCCATAACCTCCCTCTCGCCAAAAAAAAGACAGATTAATTATTTCTCGACACCATGAGAATTTCAGAGCTGTACCTATCAGTCCCTGCCTTCAAGGAATTTATAGTCATGTAAAAGGGGAAAACTCAACTGCAACCATTAGTATAGAACAAAATGAGAAATAGCACTAAAAGTGTACACACAAAAGAGCTCAGAGGAGGAAGTGAGTGGTGATGTGACCCACAGGGAAGACTACAGAGCCCTAATGAGTACAATCTGTGCATGCTGCCTTATGAGATGGGGGCAGCTCTTCCCACATTGCCTAGGAAGACAGCTCTAGGGAAGGATGAATGAAATCAGGATACGTAATAGCCATAGGTCAATCAGCAAAGAAATGCCACCAGGCAAAAGTATGTTCAGGTCAACTCTTACAGCCGCCCAGAAAACACAGCACTGAAACTTGATAGCAGAGGCCACTGTAGATCTTCGTAAAGTACTGTCTGTAGGCAGATGAGGGCTGAAGGCCAATAACAAAGGAAAACACAGGTCATGAATTAACAAAGACCAACTAAAGCAGTATATTATTTTAAGAAATTTGGTAACAAAGGAAAAGATCTTGATGGAAGAATCTTGAGAATCTATCATTCACCATCACAGCTAGGACCAGGAAGTCAAATTCCCAATTGAGGTTGAGTCAAAACAGTGTCTGGTGGCCCTGCACCAGGGACAGTAGGCAGGATACCAGGAAAAGGAAGGCATGAAAGAAAGGGGATTGCTTTGCCCTATGTTCAGCTGCTGAGCCCCTCCCCTGTCCCTGAACACAGCCTGGGGGACCACAAGGAGGCCCCAATCCCACTCTCACTCAGCACCAGCTGCAAAGAGTGCAGAACAATGGAGGCTGGTTGTAAAACTTAAGCAGATCAGACACTATAAAATACTTTGTAATGCGCCATTGAGGCGACCAAATAAGAGGCTTGAATAAATTTATATTCCAATTGCTAAACATTACAGTCAATTTAAAAACCCACAAAAGTTTTGCTGAACAACTGTATAAATTAGAATGGATCTGTCGCACTGCACAGTACCTAATAGACTGAGACATAAAACAATCACAGCTAACTCCCTCTCACCTGTTAAATCATCTTGAAATAGATCTGCTAGCTCAACTCTCCAATTTTTTTTCCTTTCGAAAAACACTGTAAGGTAATTCGCAGGTTAATGTGAGTTTTATTTATTATTTATTCACATTTTTTTCCCTCTAGACAGAAAGTACTAAAAACTGTCAGAAGCAGGAATTTATCATACCTGAAGCTGCCTTCCTCTGTTGGAAGCTTTCCACCTGATTTTTGGGGCATTTCATTTCCATTCTACTGCCTTGGAATAATCAGCTGGTAGGTAGTTTCTAGATGTTACACACACACACTCACACAATGACACACGCACATGTGCATACACATATGCATGTATTTACATACGCACATAAGCATATATTCATGGATGTATGCATACGTGCATACACAGACAGAGGCAATACAATCTGAAGAATAACCAACTAGGCCAATAGCCAAAGGAAGAAAATTCTCAGTATTTCCATCATATTTGCTGTGAGAGAGTAGGTGGTTGCCTTGTCACACAGTTCCTCTGTTCCCATTCCAAATCATTTCCTACCAATTGCAAAATACACACTGAAGCAGTAGAGATATGGGGAAGAATCCTTTCCTTCTGGGGTATTCACCTTTAAGACCCAAGAGCTACATAATAGAGCTAGATAGTAGACCCAAGAGCTACAAGTAGCTACAAAATACTTGTTCCACTTGCACATCCTCTAAGACAGATGCAGTAATTATCACCCAGACATAGGCACAGCTCTCAGAGCTTAAAGGTATTTGCTCAGTATCACACAGCAGAAAACCAGGAGCTCTGGGATTCCAACTATGAGTTTTCTGAGGACAATAAAAGCCTAGACAACTCAGGGACAGACAGGAGGCCAACTCTCTCCTTCTCTGTTAAAGGAAGACGGTCCAAAGAGAGGAGAGGCTGGAGTTTGGTTTCCTGTTTGTTTCTGCCACTCAATATCAAAATCTGTTTCCATCCTCTTGGCTTGGTCAAAGTTCTGTACTCAGTCGGAGATATATTACTGCATGGATGGGGCATTAAATCTTAAAGAGGCGCCAGCGAGATACCTCAGTGGACTAAGCACTTGTTTAAACAAAACGCAGCGAGCACAGTTCGAACCTGGCACCACATGCCATGCCAGCCCTGCCCCCAAGGCAGGCTGAGCAGGCCAGAGTCTAGGCATGGTGATGCGTGCCTGTAATCCCAGCTCTGGGGGACTGAAAGCAGGAGAAACACCATGAGTCTGAGCTGCATGGTGAAACCCTGTAACAACCAAATACATTTAAAATAAATTTTAAAAAAATCTTAAAGAATATCCAAGAACAACAAAGAAGTTCATCTGGGCCATATGTATTCTATACCTTTTCTGTCTTTACTGGCAACTGAAAACTTCTTTTTGGGTTGCTTATTTCAAATCTTTGCAACGCACCTGAAAATGAAGAGAAGGATCTCATTCTCCTTCTTTCAGCCTGATCACAGAGCCAGCTTCTGAAGTCAGTGCTCTTGCAGCACAAACCTACTCCTGGTCCGGTGGGATGAAGAGGGCCAGCATAAGAGGGACAGGGTTCTTCTGTGGTGTGAGACATGGCCACTTAGGCAGCAGGAGCTGTGGGGTTTCCCTCCGAAGCAAGGCAGGGGTGTGGGAGGACAGGGTGAAGTGGACAAGGGAACAAATCTCACTGTGATCTGAGTATCTGTCCCAGGTGTTTCAATCCCCTCTCGTTATGAAAAGGAAATTAGGTCCCAGGAAGTCAAAGGTCTTGCCCACAGCTGCCCGTCTTGCCCAAGTAATAGCTCTGTCCTATGATTGAAAGTGGGCTAGAATTCAACTTTTTTGTCTGTCAAAGGGTAAGAAAAATAAAGATCTAAGGATTTTATCTATACTACTCAGAAGGGCACAATAATAAAAGGAGAAAAGGTAAAGGTGTCCAGCACATCCTAATGGACAAAGATAAAAGCAGCCACCCACCACTAGACTTGGAAATCCAGGCCTTTAGATTAAAACCCTGGGGTATGGAGCCTGAAGAAGGTGGGACAAGGCCTGAGTATATGCTCCAGTGTCAGTGTAGGGATGAGTGGTGGGAATGGGAGCAACTGCCAGATCCAAAACTGCAGATAGGGGTGGCCAATGCTTCACGGAGGCCATTTTTCAGAACATTCCCTTAGTAAAGCTCTTCAAGGGCCCATTAGTAGAAAGTAATAGTTGAAATCTAATCTCCTTTGTGCCACTTGGGGGCAACACCTTCATGTTTGATTTATTGAGACTTTCCACCTTTGTTTGCCTTCTGCAGACTGAAAGAAATCTCCAATCTAAAGATGATCTCATCTTTTTAGAGCAGCGAACTTCCAAGCTGCCTGACTACAGGAAGCTTTGGACATTTTTATGTGTTTATTTAATGTCAAAAAAATTTCCCAGTTACCATAGGATAAGGCAAGGCAAATGGTGGTTACAGAGACTGGCTGGTAGATGCTAAAAAGTCTCCTATAAAAGCTGAGAAGGAATTCAGAGCACAAGCAGATCACTACATCCAAGGATGTCTTCAGCCAAGGCAACACCTGCCAGAATGACCATCAGCAGCAGGAATGCCCAACAATTGCTGCCTGACCTTTCTAAAGGTGGGTAGATGTACCAGAGAACTCTCAGAACCCCAAAGAAGCAGCAGGGATCTATTGTGGAGATGGAGACTAGGGTAAGAAAACAGGGGCCACCATGGCAAATAAGCTTAGGGCAAAATTGCAGGCTGTAGGTAGGTAACCAACAAGAATAAGTCATGACCCCAGGCATGGAGAGAGATGGAGGTTGAAGTCCAAGTGACACAAGTTCTTTCCATCCATAGAGCTAGCCCTAGATCTGGACCCTCCCTGCAAAGCCTCAAACAGTTTTTCCAACTTCCAGATCCCCATATGCTCACAGACTTCTCCCCTGAGAGAAGGGAAGTTTGGCTCCTCACCAAACATGTCAAAGTGGAGCTTGGTATCCTCACCCCAAAACAAGCTTGGCCCTCTTCTAGTCCTTCACCATACAAAAGGCAACTCATTTGTTTGATCACATTTAGTACTTGGGGCTTGCCTAGTGGTGTTAGCCCATAATCCACCCACATATGCACATGAGAACTGTCACAGTAGTAACATCTCTGTCCCATCCTTCAACGTTATGTCTAGTCGGTCCCTGCTTGCTTCAGATCCATCCCATCCTCCACCCCTTAGGTCAAGCCCTTACTATCTCTTACAGTGACAGTCACAGCTCCCTCATTGATGCTCTGACCCTTGTAATCCCCCTCCATATATTCTCCACACTACCATCAGGAAGTTTCATCTGGCCACATGATCCCTCCTACTCCACAAACTTACAAACAACAAAGAATAAGCCGCATAGAACAGATCTTCCATTTTCCACTTGCCAGCCTGGAAACCCTATTCATCTTAAAAATACAAATCAAATGCAACTTTTTCCACATAGCTCTTCCATTTACTCCCCTCCAGTGCTCTTTTTGGCATAATCAATACCATTCTCTTCTGTGTGTTTTTAGTACTTGGTCTGTAGGCTCCTTCTACAAGATTCCCAACATAGCATTAAAAGTTTTACTTGATCACATGCCTCTTTGTGAAACAGGAAGCACAGTGGAGACAGATGCTATATTTGTACACCCAGTGGCTCAACACAGTCCATGCTTAGTCAGGGCTGAGCTGACTCAGGCAAGACCCAGTTACTAAAGGTGATAAAAGAGGTGAATTACAAATGGGACTGCTTCTCACATCACACTGTAAGTGGCCCTAGGAAACAAGTAAGTATTTAGGTAAATTAGGTTTAGTTTTGTGTGCCCTCCTCAGAGAACCAGGCACTATAGCTCTTGCTGACTTAGGAAGCTAGAGGCCAGTTTAATGCTACAAGATCTCCTACTCTGGCAATAGGTGACTGGACCACAGATAGACAGATGACCCTATGTTCTACAGCTAGTTCTCAGATATCGAAAAAAATGTACATCACTGAGGGTTTTATAATAAACCAAAGCTACATGTAAGAAAGATAAGTCAGACCTTAAAACAATGATAATAAAATGATCCTAAAGGAAAAATTGGTAATATTTCTAATACTTTCTATATGCCTCATATCATGTGAGGTGATTTTTATGTTACCTAATGTCATCCTTACAAAAAATCTGTGAAATAGCTACTTCCAACTCCTTCCCATTAGTTCCCCCTTCCCAACCTTAATTTTAACCTGAGTTCTAAGCTGGTCTCTATTGTTTGGGCAAAAGCACCCTGTTTCAGTGCTTTTTCATTGCTGAGACAAAGATACTTGACATTTACAATGAGGAAAGATTTCTTTTGGCTTACAGTCAGAGGTTTCAGTTCTCAAACTTAACTGAATGGCAGGTTCAAATCAGAAACATCCGGGGGGAGCAGGGGACAGGACCTGGCACAGAAGAAAACTGCTCATGCCATGGCAGCAAGGAAGCAGAGAGAGAAGGGAGAAGCCAAGGCAGGAGAAGCACCCTTCCACATCGCGCTCCTAGTGATCCTGCTCTAACTGGGCCCTGCCTCCTACCAGCATGCTCAGCTGCTGAACTCACTATCTCTTACAGAGGAAAAATCCAGTGATGAGCCCCCGTGATACAATCACCACTCGAAAGCACAAGCTCCAAATATGTGAGACTTTGAGGAAACATCCTAGACCTAAAACAATTAAGTACAACCCTGACTAGGGTAATTATATCTTCGTCTTATAGATGAGACATTCAACTCGAAGAAGCACACAGGTAAAAATAGAGAGACCTAGTCTTTCTACATGCAGAACTTAAGCTTCTCTTGTTTTATTATTATCTATACCTCTAGTTTCCATTAACCCTGTCTATAATTATTTTTTACAATATTTATTTCCTTTATTAGAGGTAGTTATCAACTCTCTCTAGGTTGCTGTGTTTAAAGTGGAATAAAGTAAGGCTGAAAAGAAGGAAGAACCAGACAGAAGGTCGTTAAATGATCACCAGTGGTGGGCAAAGATAAGTCAGAGCTGGGAATCCAGCAGAAGGTGCTCCCAACCACCCTGCACCTTCCATACAGTTGAGTCAAGTGTGCAAAGTTGACCTAGTGTCACAATAGCAGGCATGGATCAACACAGAAATGCACACTAAAATGCTGTCTTTGTGTCCCCAATAGACAGCAACGGGCACCAAGAGGAAACTCAGCGCAGCAGAATAGATGTCAAAGCTTCCCAGGCAGCATAACGATGTTGGATTCTGGGATCTGATCACCCTATTGGAGGCACTGGGCAGCCTCATTAGACTGCTGTTTTTGTGGGGTGAAAGATGAACATTACCTCCTCAGAAACAGATATTCTGGAAATTGCTCTAACTGGATAAGAATTTCAAAGTTAGGATGTATCTAAAGATTCAGAACTCTTAGTTAATTGCTAAGAAGTATTTTTAGTTTTGCCCTCACAAACCCTCCTTGGCAGCTGATCTAGGTTTCCTAGAAGCACAATTTCTATGGATTACCTAAAAGCATCTACAGACAGTGTGGCAGGTTTAGTTCTCCAGCATGGCTTTCTCCTCACTTGCTAGGAATGACTTGCTAGTTCATGACTTAGGGGAGAGCCGCAGGGATCTGAGGGCCACCAGTCTCCTGCCTCTAGGAAGCCTCTGAGCAGGCTACAGCTTAGGGCAGTGATGGCAAACCTAGAGCCTTCTCTGTTAGAGCCAAGATACCCCAACAGCAGAGCAGAAGATAACAGTTAACAGCACACAAAAGCACATCAAATGAAAACTTTTACTTTTCAATAAAAAACTATTTGTATCATTAAAAGCTGTTATTATAGTTTCCTTCATAGACAAAGATCTTAATGTATGAGTTGTTTTTTTCTAAACTAAAACCTCAGTATTCTAGTTTAATTGCAGTGTTGGTACTTGTGATAAACAAGTGGGTTTGGAGTTACAATTTGGACACTCAGTCTCTAAAATGTTCACCATCACTGGCTCAGGGCATGAGAGAAAACATCATCAGAGGGCCCTATTGGATTCCCTCCCTTCCAGGGGAAAGATACTTGTATTAAGATAAGGTTGAAAGAATTCACTCAACATGCAAGAAAGCTTGGTGAGACAAGGGGTAGATGTCTTCAGCTACTACTGCAATAAGTTAGGTAAGAGATGACAGGAACATGATAGAGGACATGGAATGGACAAGATTTAGTGATGACCAGGTAAGGAATGAAAGGAGGAAACAAGGTTTGCTCTTGGTTTCATATGTCAGCAAGTGAATGAGAAAGAATATTGAAAAAGCAGAGCAGTGGTGAGGGAGGCAGCTGTGAGGTCAAGGTAGACCCCAGGTTTTTTCTTTTTTAATGTATTAGTACAGGGTCTACAGGGTCTCACTACACTGACTGGACTCATGGTGATCCTATTTTTCAGCATCCCAAGTGCTGAGATTACAGGCATTCACTATCTCGCCCAGTCTCAATTGATGTCTCAGTGCACCCCCAGGGCAGGGCCGGCACAGCATGCCTGGGGATTGAACCCTCAGCCCCTGAATCTGCCTAAGCAGGCACTTTAATTTGCTGAGCTATCTGACCAGCCCTAAGGCTCCAGGTTTGAAATGGTTGTTCACAGCTCTGTGTGAACATTTAGACGGTAAGGTACCTGGACACACACTGCGGTTTAACTCTACAATTGTTGGCATGTCTGTTTTATACTCTGCTAGTAATCTAGGGGTAGGACAGTGTCTTAACTGTGATTCTCACTGTCTAAGACAGGTCAGCTTATCACAATCATGAGCAGACCAAGGAGGAATACTTGAGGGTGTGGAAGAAAGGAAGCTGTGAAGTAATAAACTCCAGAACAACAGCAAAAGGGCATGAAAAAGGTAGATGATGATGAATCTGAGAATAACGGTTTCTGTTGGTTTTGAAATGGGGATTTGCTAAATTGCCAAGGCTGGCCTCCAATCTGGTCCTCCAACCTCATTCTCCCAAGTAGCTCAAATTGCAAGTGCACATCACCATGCCTGGTGGGAGCCTTGGTTATACTTGTGGGAAGGGTAAATAAGGTCTTTTCATAAAATCCAGTAGCACCAAGATAGAGTGACATCAGATATCTCATGATGTGCAAGTGCCCAAATGGCATGGTTGTGTGACTAGAATGCATTTCTCCCACATATCTCCTGAAAGTCTGTCAGAACAAAGCTAAATCAGTGGCAATAATAGGAGCAGATAATTTAAATAAAGTGGTTACTGGAGCCAAAGCCAGCTGCCTGGGCGCCTGAGGCATATTACTCATCCCTGGAAGCTTCATTTGCCTATCAAATGCCTGCTCCCCTAAGGACTTCTCTAGAATGTCTCAACTCTGCAGGGTTTTTTGTTTGGACTATCTCTGAAGTTTACTTTCTAACAGCCAATAATGTATTCATTCCACTTATCTTTAGGAGCTTTGAAAGTGGCAGTGAAATCAGAAGAAAGTTTCAGAAATAAAGTTCATTGTTCAACAAAGGATGGGGGAGGCGGAAGAGTCCAGTGGCACCAAGGTGGTTTCTGGAGAAGGGGACAGCACAGAACAGGGAGACAGGCTCCAGCCTTCTCCCTCACTTTTATCCAGAGTGAAATTAGAGCCCACAGATCTAAAATATGTTAGTCTTGCACTAAGAACTCTTCAAAGGGTCTCTGGTACCTCTCCCGTCAGGCATAAACTTCAGTCTGGGTGAAGTCCCAGGCTCTTCCTGCCCTGGCCTTGCTGGCAGGAAGACCTGCTTCTTGCTTCTGCTGCCCTGCCTAGTGAAGACACTAAGACCAAACTATACTTTTTTTGTGGTGTAGTGTGTGGACGTGGAGATGACTTGTTCTTTACTGCTGTGTTATGAATGAAAACAAACTTAAAAGTTTAACAAAAATACATGTTTATTTTGTAATCTCAACATTTTTAAGGGTCACAAATAACTGGTTCCTCTGTTTACGATCTTGTCCTTATTTTCTTGTTATTGCCAAAATACTCAATACTTACAATTTAAAGGGGGAAAGGTTTATCTTAGCTCGTCTGTAGAGGCTTTAGTATCTAGCCAGGTGATTCCAGGGCAGGGAGGCATGGTGGAGGAGCATGGCAGGAGGAGGACCTGGGGAGCAAGTAGCTGCAGACATCAAGGGAGTAGGAAGACTGCGTACTTCCAGGCCACACCCCCATCAACTATCTCACTGTCTCCTACAGGTTTCACCTCCCAACATTGTACCCAGATGATAAACCCAACAGTAGATTTAGCCAGTACCCCACACTCATGATCTGGACATCTCCTGTAAGTCCCATTTATGAGCTCATGAGGCTTTGGAAGGAACATCTAGAGATAAGCCATACAGAGCTCAAAAATCTGCAATCAAGGTGCTGGCCTGGACTGGCTTCTTATCTGGAGGTTTGACTGTGAAGAAGCTCCTAGGTCTAGGAAAAATTCAATTCCTTGTGGCAACAGGATACCTGGCAGCTTACTTATTCAAAGCCAGGAACAGAGAGAACCCCCCAAGATGGATAACACATTTTTCTATAATCACATAAATATGATCAGACAGCTCCCACTGCCTTTGCCATATTTCATTGGTTAAACTCAAGACTTAAGTTTTGCCCTTACTCAAAGGCATGATAAAGTAAAGGTGGAGACTACAAAGGCTATATTTAAAGCCTGTCCAACCACAGAGGTTACAGCCTACAGTCTTCCTGCTGTACTAGAGCTCAGTGGGGGCTAGACGGCAAAGAGAAAATGGACAATGTCATTTTCCAACACAAACAATAATTCCACTCTTTTAAAGATTATTTGTTTTCATTTTGTCTCCTATTAGATCTGAAACTCTTTAGGGAGAAAACCCATATTATTTAGATCAAACTCAGCACCATGCCTAGAACACAGAATTTCCTCAAAACAAATTTAGGACAAAAAGAATAGATTAGGTTTTGGATGTATAGCTTTCATTAGCAAAACCTATATGAGTTTTCTGTGGTCCAATAGTTTTTTCTACAAACTTGTCAACAACATAGAGTTTGTCACTCACCAGTTTTATAAAGATTTAAAACTGTTTTGTCCTTGGATATTTACAGTCTCAGAATATAGGCTCAGAAGCAGTATCATCTATTGTTGGGGCCTATGTTATGGTTTGTGTCTAGGTATCATCCAAAAGCCTCATGCAGTCACTGGGACCAGTCTCTAGAGTTTATGGTTAATTCATGATCCAGTGTGAGCATTATAGGTGTGAATGTTGCACCTGTCCTGGAGTAGACAGCCTGCACACATATTAGACAGAAGAAGAGGGGCTTGATAGCTGCCTCAGGTGCTACTCTTCCTTTGCTCTTTACTGCTTTCTACCACCATAAATGACTGACCTCTGTCATGTGCCACTTTGCCTTGCAGCCAGGCAAGGATGGACTGAAACATCTAGTAAATGTAAGCTAAATAAACCTTTCCTGCCTTAATTCTGGGTGTCAAGTATTTTGTCCCAGCAATGAGAGAAAAATAAGTCAGACCATAATTTCACAATGGCTGGTTTTACATACTTCCCTAAGGGATGAACACAGGTTTGGGATTTTTGGTATCACTCTTAGGGGTGGGCCATCCTCTACCATCTGCTAAGACACAGGCCCAAAAAATGACCAGGGCAACCATGGATTAAAATATTTAAAAGTGTGATCCAAAATAAATCTTTCCTCCTTTAAATTTTTTTATCTCAGATATTTGTCACAACAAGAGAGAGCTGATCAACACAAAGGCAGATGATTTACTGAAATATTATTGGAAGATTTGATAAAAGTTTGAATCAGTTGGGGAGGGGAAGAGAGAAGGAAAGGTAGACCTTTACTCTAGCTTCCTAGCTCACCCAGACTAGGGTAATCTAAACAAAGAACATCTATACCATTAAACCAATCCCTAATTCTCCTTTGAGGAGACACATGAAAGTCTTTAAAATAAGAACCTGTGCATAAGGAATGAGCAGCTATACCTTCATAGAGATTGTTCCGAGCTATCTCATTCTCACATGCAAAACAAGTGTGAGAAAAACTTAGTGTCTTGATCTTCCATCTTGGGTGCTTAATACACTAACTATTCACCCAAATGTTTAATTTGTGTTTGAAATGTGTTGTTTCCTTCTGGGTATGTGCCAATTAAACATCTATTACATGGTATTCATGTAATACCAAGTGGTTTAATCCCAATACTACTTTAGAAACCAGTAGACTAATATAGTTTATTGGAGTGTAAGATGTGAATAGCAGCATATGCAATTGCAGAACAAGTTTTACAAATTAAAAAAGGCTTATAAACTATTTTACTTTCATAGCTCCTGGGAAATCAGGCAAATTGAAAACTCACATTCACACATGGCAAAAATATTATTTGTATGTACCAAATTCTATTTGAAACCAAAAAGACATCTGGTTTACTTCCTCATCCCAAAATTCTAGCATTAAGAAGTTGAAGGGTCTTTTTTTTCATATTTTTAAGATGAAAAGGACAAAAACCTTGTTCTACACAAAGTTTAAAAGAGAGACAGGACACAGAAATAAGAAAATAAATGTTGAACAATCTTGGCTACTGTTTAATATGATGGTAGGCTGAAAAATGTCCTCTTAAAAGAATCCACCTCCTCATCTCTGGAATTCATGAATATTACCATATTTGGCAAAAAGAGCCTGAAGATTTGATTAAGTCAAGGTCCCTCAGAAAACAGACATTCATAGATTAACCTGAAAGCAATGGCACATATGCTTATATAAGATGGAGGGCAGTGAGTGATTTCACACACACACACACACACACACACACACACACACACACACGGAAGAAGGTACCACAGAGACAAAGACTGTAATTAATGCAGCCACAAGCCTAGGATTGCCAGAATCCACCAGAAGCTAGAAAGGGCAAGAAATGCAGTTTTTGCTCTCAGCCCAGAGAAACTGATTTTGGACTTCTACCACTGTATGAGGATAAACTACAGTAGTATTAAGCCACCAAATTCATGGTAATTTGTTTACAGCATATGTGAAAAGCTAGCATGTTTACTCTGCAGAAATGAGGCAGGGAGATGGTTGGATACAAACAGGGGAGAGGAAAGCAGTGTGCTCTGGACAAGAGAGCTGGGTCTCTGAGGTGAAGATAAACCTAGAACTGGCAGGAAGGAGTGGTGGGAGATGAAGACAAAAATGAGCACTTTTGGCTTACAGCAAGGCTGTGGTTTTCTGGATGAGGATGACTTCAATAGAAAGATGAGACCTGAGTGGTGTGGGTCCAAAAAAGCTGGAGACAGGCTAGCCTAGAAAATGAGGAGCTTAGATCTAAAAGGAAGGCAGAAAAAAGAAACAGTTACCAGAGGAAAAATATGAAATCAGAAGCCCATTTATATACTATGTTTAATTTTCACAATGATACAGAAAGAACAGTCCATTTAAACTAAGGCTTACTTTATAGTGTTCAGTGATTTATTCAGAATATTCCAAGAACGTGACTGTGTAAAAATTCAAACCAATATTTTTCTTAACTCTCAGTATAAAATCTTTATGCTACAGTAATGAGAAAGATAAAGCTTCTACCAGGATAAATGTAAGCTAGGGCTGGGTACCAATGTGGCCCCTGAGCCACTATATACCACAAAACTCAGGCTTCACACAATCCCTGCAGGGAAACAGTGTTACATTCTCAACCAGTAGCCCACAACTACGTATTTAAAGAATGAAGAAATGTCCTCACGTTGCAAGAGAACTCTAAGAGAATATTGTTCTTCGCGATAAGAGGAAAATATTTTGATTATAAATGTTAACAGACTAGACAACTGAAGGATCTGTCACACATGTTCCAGCATTAAACACCACCAGTGGAGCAAACCAATGAGAAGAAAGAGTATTAATTTAACAATGCATAGTCATAAGTATGCAGTGGGTGTTTTGATCATTTTGTGTGTGAATTCAGCTGGTTTTTCAGGATTCTGCAAACATCTTTGCAATACTGAAGAAATAAGAGATTCTTAACAGCTCATATTTCACAGTTGTTCTTTAGGAAGTGCTGATGACAGCCCCTTCTTCCTAGGCTTGTTGTACTGAATAAGGCTGCATAAACCTCCACTATAGAAAGCCAGGATATACAAAGCATCTTCTTAATCATCTTTGTCATCAATCATGAGGAAAGATCAGGCTTGCCCACTCCTGGTGCCTCAATTCCTCCCATTCTTGCTGCCGGTGCTGTTCCTACTGCACTGATTTGCACTTTGTTCCCTTACCACCTACTAAAGGCATCAGCTCAAGGTTGAAAGCTCCCAGTCCAGATTATGACATGAAGACCCCTGCTCTCTGTCCCAGTCTACATTCAAATGCCATCTTTTCAAAGAGGGATTATACAACCATCATATTAAGTCCTGTCATGGTTTGGGGTTTTTTGCAAGGGGAACAGTGCAATTACAGGACACATTTTATAATAAATCACCCAAAGAATTGCATATCAAAAATATACAGGAAATCTGTCCACACACTAAAGACCAAAATAATCCAACTGAGGGCCTGGATCCTAATATTCTGCATGAGTCCATCTGAAAACCTAGAGCTCATAACAATGCTTCCCACAAGTCCAACTGGTGGCCTAGAATCTATGACAATGTGTCATGTACTCCTGTTTCACAGATCTGTGCTGGGAAGGCCCTAAGGTCAGTGGTGAGTGGCAGAAGCTAGAAAAGTCCATGTCAGCAGGGTGGGGGATCTGTGCTAGCATGTGCTAGCATCCAGGAAGTAACATTCTGGGTAAGGACCAGAGCTTCCCCCCAAAAAACTACAGCCATCCTCAGCAATAATGAGGTCCCAAGCTCCTCAGACAATGAGGAAACCTGAGTTCCCATCAGGGAAGCCAATGTGACAAGCTTCCCTAGGAGACTGAGGAGTTCACCATCTTCCCCTCTGGAGCAGAGAGCAATGCTCAAGGTGAGAACCAGAACTCCCCCAAAGTGAACTATAGCTATTCTCAGTGACAGTGAGGTACCAAACTCCTCCTCTAATGACAATACCCAAGTTTGTCAGGAAAGCCAGCATGACAAGAACCACCAGCTTCCTATAGCATCCCAACAGCTTCTTCAAACAGCTTCCCTAACATCCCCTCTACAGTTATGGCTTCTCTAGTTCTGTCTCTTATGCTGTTGGCAACAATTCTCAGGTGGGCCTTCCACACTCAGCAACACACTAGGTCAGTTCAGCTGGGTGTAACAAGTTGACAATCAGTTGGCAATCTACCACAAGCCCCCTCACAATGGTTCTTTCTTAATACAAGCATCCATTTGAATTGTTCCAAATCACTATTCCTCAAGTTGCCTTGTTGATCTGTGTCCTGTGTCTCCCTTTAGATAGCAAAGACCTGATCTGTCATATTTCTTGCTTCTCCTTCAACACTTACAACAGCACTTGGTACAGACTAGTAGCAAAAAAATAAGTATTTATGGAGTGTGTCATTAAGTAAGAAGTACATATATAGTTACTTCATGTATTCTGCATATAAATATTTTATATATGACAATATAAATAAGTTGCTAACAGAATAAACTCTAAGTCAGTGGCACTGACTTAAACCCAGCTCTATGGCCAGAGCTGTGTGATCATAGGTAAACTATTTAGGTTCTCTATCCTGTTTGTCTATCAGTTGAGTATGGTAAGGACCTGTCTGATATCATGAGCATTAAATGAAGTGCTGCAAGTCAAGTATTTATTATGAAGCCACAAACACCTGGAAAACTCTTAATATCTTTTAACAACTACTTTTTTCAAACAAAATCATTATCATATAACACATAATGTAATGTTAATACACTATAATATTAATTCACACTGTGAATGTTAATTAGAGTGGCATATTAACTTGAATGCATGAAGAAATACTTAATGGATTAGTGGAACATCCTTCTGGGTGTGTCTGTGAATGATTGCCATGCAGGTCAGCAAACTAATGAGCGAAGACCCAGCCTGGATGTGAGTAGCAACAACCAATAGGCTTGCAATGTACCTAAAAAAGAAAACAGGTTAGTTAAGCTTCATCCAGGCATGAACTATAGGGCTGACAGTTATGAGTTCAATGTCAATAAATTAACATATGTTAAATAAGGTGCCTTTAAATAGAAACACAAATACACACACACACACACACACACACACACACAGGTTACGTATGATCGTTTGATAAAATGGTAACCACAGCCTTGCAAGAAACAAACCCTGGGGCTAGAGAGATAGCTCAGTGGCATAACTGCCTGCCTAGCAAACACAAAATCCTAAATTCAATCCCAGATTTAAAAAACAAACAAACAAACAAAAAAACCCAAAACCTGAGATTCTGCACTTCTAACAAGTTACTAGGTAAATTCTTGTAAGCCTCTAATCACACTTTGAGCAAAGATACAAAGCACCCACTTGGTGGCTAGCATATGTAAGATTAAGATGTCCTTATCCTGTCTTGTTCTGTCTATTGTATTGTGGTTGTCAAGTTCACTGAATACACATTGCAGAGAGACAAACTACAATTCTGACAACAATGAATTCTATATTAAAGAGCCAAAAGAGCAAGTTACTTTATTGTTTAAATGGTTCAAATTTACTTTTTCTCAACTCTTAATTTTTGAGCTGGGTTAGAATCTAATCTCTGCCTCTTACTTGGCATGTGCTCTTGGATGAGTTATTTAGCTTACTTAACTTTCTTGAGTCAATTCTCTCACCTCTAAAATGTGAGAATATCTGCACACAATGTTATTTTATGGAATATACACACATACTTCATAAACAGAGTATGTGAGTATACCATGTATACACATATGCTATATACACAATATCTTTATACATGTCAAGCACTCTGAAGTGATAGAATTTTTAGTAACGAAGTGAAAGACTTCAGTCATCAAATAATGGAATGGAATCCCTTCTAGATAGTAGGTCACCAGTAACTACAAACAGTGACCATCAGCTACCTAATTTCCTTTTCAAAAGATGGTGTTCTAAAATGTATCCCTGTTGGGGTTGTAACTCAGTGGTAGTTTGCTTATTACCCATGAGGCCCTGGGTCCAAACCCAAGCAACACACACACACACACACACACACACACACAGTGTTCCTATGGAAGACTTACTGATTCGCTCACTACTCTGAGCAGTAGCAAAGAGGCAGAATAAAGAAAGGAACTGTCTGTTGGCATCAGAAACCAGTATAAATTGTGTCTCATTCAAGTTAATGGTGCACAAGAAAAGCAACATTAGCAGTGTAGGCAATGGAAACAATACTTCTCAATTAGTTACACCACCACCTCTGATGATTTCTTTACTCCCAGAGAGGTCTGTAGAGACACTTTCATGGTTGTGGGGGGGGAGTGTGAAATTAGATTTCTTGTAAGGAAGTAGAGGCTGTAAGAAAGATGAGTTAAAACAATGAATTTTGTTTAAAAGTGACTGACTCTGAGACCTGGGGAGACAATAGAAAGCCATGTGGCCTAGGCCCCACTGGCATTGAAACTCTATTTGCTGACCTAATGCCTTTCAATATTACCTATATCTCAGAAAAAAATCAGAAACTGTAAGTTAACTTACTCAACAGAAATACTTACTAGACACTGACATGTTGATCTCTCTATTTACAGCCAAATCCTTTGCTATCTTTTTGCTAGGGCTAAAGATCTTGAAACCACCAGCTGTGGACTTTACTTGTCTTACAAATTCATTAGTCCTGCATTGTAAAGACACAGACTATGCTATTGGGGAGCCAAGAATATTTGGAAAATGTACACGTTTGGCAAAGATTTTCCTTTTCTGGATTATAGGTTTCCACATACATTTTAATTATTTTTTTTTCTAAAGTAAGCCTTGTAAGCCTGTGCTCTCTTTGACCTACTCAAGGCAAATTCAAGAAGTCACCTTCTGTCTTCTCTTCTCAGCCAGTATTCCCCAGAGAACAAGGGGGAAGTCAGGACCAGGAAGGACTGCAAAGAGTGGGATTAACTTCAGGAGACACTTTGACGTGATCCATGACGTTAACTTCAGAATTAACTTCAGTAATAAAGGCCTATCAGGTTATTCTGGCTCAGTTCTGGATGTGTTTGGATGATGGATTTAGTGAAGAGAGAAGACCCACCTTGATTGTGGGTCTGGGTGGAATAAAACAGGAAAGTATCTCACTTTTGCTCCTGTGAAGGAACTCTTGACCATCACCCATGAATGTCCGTCCCCAGGCTTCCAGCACAGACTCTTCAGCCTCCCAATGCACACTCTCTGCCTTCAGGGCATGGACTCACAAGGAACTCTGCAGTGAGCTCCAGGCCTTTGACTTTTGACCAGTTCTGTGCTCTCCAGTATGCAAATGGCTCTTTTGCATTCTTTCATCCTCAACTCTACACATGGCCATTGTAAGCCTACCTTGTAAATTCTCTCTATATGTATTATATGCTATATTATTTATATAAATCTGTGGCTCTAGTGAATCTTAACTGATCCATGTACAAAGCCTATCTTTGACATCCTATTCCAAATTCCATGTTCCAATGTTATTTATTGCCCTCCTCTGCACAGGACACAAATACATGTACACACATACACATACACACACATACACACACATACACACAGTTCTGAGATTACATGTGTGTACCTATAAATGTAAATCTCTCCTGCTCTGCTCCCATTTTTTTTCCAAGTAAAAGTCTAAGTCTGTACAGTGATGTCTTATACTTCTGTAGATTCAGGTCCCCACTCCATTATGTCTCTGAGATAATATCTCATCTCCTGCCATTATTCCCCTTGTTTATTCTGTTCCAGTCACAAGGGCCTCTTTGCTGTTTCTCTAATACATTGACTATGCTTTCAGTTTAGGACCTTGGTGCTAGTTTCCTCTCCCTCACGCTTCCCACAGTTAGTCCCATTGAAGTCCCCTTACCTTCTTCAAGTCTTTGGTTAAATGTTACCTTTTCACTAAGATGCTGTTGTGGCTTGTGTCTGGAAATCCCTACAAAGCCTTGTGTGGTGATGGAAGGAAAGGTTTATTTTGCTCAGTTTGTAGAGGTTTCAGTCTGTAATTGGCTGTCTCCAGGGCAGGGTAGTACATGGCATGTACAGGTGGAGAGAAGAGGAAGGAAGAGAGAGAGGGAGAGAAAGAGGGAGAGGGAGAGGGAGAAGAAGAGGGAGAGGGAGAGAGGGAGAGAGGGAGAGAGAGGTAGAAAGGGGGAGAGGGGGGAGAGAGGAGGGGGGGAAGGAGGGAGGGAGGGAGGGAGAGACAAATGGATAAGCCTCTTTTTGTTCCTAATATTGTATCCAGTCTACTTGCCCTAGGATAAGTGTTGCACTCACTCCCTTAATCCCAGCAATGGACCATGAATTGATCACAAACTCTAGATTCAGCCACTTCCGAATTTGTTTCCTGTGGTGGTGACAAGTTATTGCCATGGTTGAGAATGGCACAGCCTTTTCCTACATAGTCTGCACCCCAGAAGAAGCTGTGGGAAGAGGACTCAGCCACAAGACATTTGCTCCTAGGTGTTGGCAAAACAGAGAGCACAGGGTCTTCAATCCATGCAACAGTTCTTCTCTGAACAGCAACAGAGCAAACAGAGAGGAGGCAAAGCCCAGAAAGTAGCAAGTGATTCAAGTAAACCTCCTGAAACACTGACAGACCCTCCTGGTGTCTGTCAGGAAAAAGTGGAAGAGAAGCCACCTGCTGCATCTACCATAGCCACCAAACCTGTCAGGACTGGACCAGTCAAACCTTAGACGATCAAAGCCAAAGAAACAAAATCTTAAAGGACATGGTTTATTACAGAGCATTGGAGGAGGAGAAAGGGAAGTGGGGAAAAGGAAGTCAGATAATGGTAGGGGCTAAAATGGTTTGTTACATTACCCTGCGTAGGGCTTGGGGACATAGGAACAAAGTCCACTGGCACACAGCTGCACACCAGTCAAGGGAGGCTTTGCAAGCTTGCATCTGCTATATAATATTTGCTTGGTTGATGGCCATGGATCTTCAGTCAGAATTTTGTAAACAAATACATGCACATCCTCCTTCAGTGCATATAATTTGACTTAAAAGTCTTTATGGTTAAACAAAAGCCCAGAAATAGGAAAATAACACCACATAGGAATAGCTCTGCCTGAAATATGGCAGGTCCCAGTTAATACATCCGATATGTTTTCTTTGCTCCCTTGCGTTCTCTGGGTGTGGTTATATTGTTTGTAGACTTCCAAGTAAAAAACTGCAGATAACTGGTGCTAGATAAAGGAGCCTTATTTTTGTTCTACGGCAGTTTGCTATTTTTATAACATGGTGATTCACCTTAATAAAATCAAAGTACAGTAGTAACTGATCTCCCTTCTTCCTGGATGGGTGAGCAGATGATTAAAACATTGGTGTCAACATCCTTGAACATACCAGATGAGCGATGTGTGCCTGCTACTTCTCTTTGAAGTGATGCAGTGTTTGGTTGTGGTCTGAAGCTCCTAAGCACTAATACTTGGCATGTCCTCTCTTCAGTGGAGCTGCTACCTATCAGATTTGATAAAATGCTAGTTAGGTTGACTACTGCTTGTCTTTACTCATTCATCTTCATATGAGTCTTCTCCCCTCCTCCCACCCATTTCTTGGTTTTGCCCCAGTTTTTAAAAAATGGTTTTAGCTGATGTTCATGAAGAGAGTGAGTAAACTGTGTCATTAAAGGAAGCAAATGCTATTTCTTTACAGAGCTGCGTCAAATCACCCTTTGGGCCCTCTGCTGGAAAAGTAGAATCAAGAATGGAATGAGGCCTTTTTAAGTGTAGTCTTTAGTATTACAGATGTAGGACAGTACTGTGTCATACTTCTGTGAATATAAAATAATATCTTATACCTGCTTTATGATACATAGTAGTGACTGTGCTTTATCAAAGTTATTTTTATTTTTATTTTTATTTATTTAATTTTTTTTGGCAGAACTGGGGATTGAACTCAGGCCCTTGCACTTGCCAGGGGAGCACTTATTCCACTGAGCCATCGCCCCAACCCCCAAAGTTGTTTTTAATGAGGTTACTCTAGAATGTTTTCTTTCCAGATGATAATTAAGAAGCTAATAAAAAAAAATGGTGCCAGGTATCACCACAGTAACAGAACTTTGCTGTTTTCTGGGTATTTCTCTTTCTTTCTTCTTTTTTTAATGGAGTGTGCTGGATGGCTATAATTTTGTTCAGATGACTGCAAAACCTAGAAAAACTGTTGCTGTTGTTGATGCACAACATACTGCTATTATTGGCCTTTGTATATAAATATAAATATATATGCATATATATCATTTGAATTTTTGGAAACTTTAACTGTGCTGTCAACTTTGGAAAAAGTTATCCCAATTTACCATGTTGAGTCGGCATTGTACAGAAATTAACAGCCATACTGGTCTAGAAACGTTAAAACTTAATTTTTTTTCCATTTCTGTATTAAACATGTAGAGTCTTATCTACACGAGTTCGATTACAGAAACTAATAAAGTATTCTCCAATTAATGAAAAAAAAAAGCGAATTACCACATACATAGTGGCTTGAAAGAGCAGAAAAGCTCCATCTCACAGTTTCAGAGGCCAGAAGGCTGCAATCAAAACATGGCCACAGCCACACTACTCTAGAGGAGGAGACACCCCTTGCATCTTGTGCTTTCAGGAGCTGCTCAACATTCCTAGTTTTCCTGGGCTCATGGCTGTATCACTCCAGTCTCTGTCTCCATCTTCGCATCACCTCCTCCTCCCTGGGTCTGTCTCTTCTGGTCCTTCGCATTGAATTTAGGATTCACCTGGATAATCTAAAACTACTCTTCATCTTTATTAGCTATCCACATTTGCTTTGTGGGCATCCATCCCCATTCAAGTGTACACGGCTAACCTAACATCAGTTTTGCTATGGCTTGACCTTAGCGCTTCATGAAATAGATTTTATCTCCTGAAAACACACATACACACATAAGCCAGGTATGGTGTATGTGATTACATGCCTATAATCCCAGCACTCAGGGGAAGGCTGAGGCAGGAGGATCACTATGAGTTTGAGCTCAGCCTGGGATACAAAGTGACTTTAAGGAACTTGTCTCAAACAAAAAAAAAAAAAAAGGAGGCAAGTCAGGGAGATAGCTCACCAATCTAAGTGCTTTTCTGGCAAGCACAGGGACCCAGGTTTGATCCTGGCACCCCACGCTGTACCGGCCTCAATCCAGGCCTGCGAACCTGGGCACTGAAACCAGGTGTGGTAGTGCACAACAGGAGGATCACTGAGTCCAAGCTGTGTGGCGAGACCCTATACCATATACATAAATTGAAAAAAAAAAAAAAAAAAGAAAAAAGCTAAACAAACTAAAGAGCAACAAGGAAAAAGTAAATTTAGATCAGCAAATAAAGAAAATAAATGAGAACAAATTGTAGTACAGGGGTAAAACAGAGGCAGAGCCCTCGGAGGTAGATAACCATCAGACAATATAGTACAGCAGAGGATGTTTTAATTCTGTGGGCAAATCTGTCAGAAGGGAAAACAGAATCAGACCAATGCATGAAAACATGGAAGGACATCAGAAAGCTCTTGAAAATCAAACTCAGGTTTGAAAATGCGGAGACAGCCTCTCCACAATCCGCAGACTGAATTTATCAGACTTGTGGTGAGCTGCCAGATCTGTCATCTGTTTGCTCAGCTCAATGCTAATTTCTGCAACTTAATAGCTGTCCCAAAGGCCATTCAGATTTGGGAGACTGTGGTGAGCAGACTAGGGAGAGGGACTGAACAGGGAGAAACCACAAGAAGTATCCAGTCTGGGCTTCCCTTCTACACTGGGTTCTCTCTGCCCATAGCCTCCCAGTCTCAGCTGTCAGCCAAATTTCTTTCCAAACACTCCTGCCCCCAAGTTGTACCTCTTTTCTGCTTCTCCATAACATCTATGACACTTTAAAATGATGGAACCAAGCAAAAACTAAGGAATGAGAGAGGTGTTACTGAAGGTGCAGTGACTTCAGGCACCTCCCAGATTCCCTGAAGCACTGTGTTCCAGTGATCAATCATGAAGAAAATGAAGTCCATCAGTAGGGAATTAGGCTGAAGTCAACAGAGAAAGGTGTGTGAATAGATGGAAGCAGAGATCTGGACAACTCAAAACTGCATAATTTTTATTTTTAAAGCAAGATAAGAACATTTCTTTAGGAGAGAAAATATTCCCTCAGGCTTTCACAGAGAGCACATCGGCCAAGCAATGGCCATGACTCATCCACATGGCTGACACTGACAAAGGATCTACAATCTAAGGTACAGGGTCTCAGGATAAATCCTGAGGGGATTTCACTGATATTATCAGATCCAAAAGCTACAATTCTTGTTGCATAGGTCCTGCTTTATCTTGGTCTTAACCATCCAGCAGAAAGGTATAGAAACGAAGTATAAGTAAAGCCATGTTGTTATGTTGAGCTATAGGGGACTCAGGTCAACAATTTCTGACACTACCAGTCAAGCGGAAAACCCAATAATATTATGGACTACTGGACTATTTTGGAATATATTGCAGAGTTCACACACCTATAATATTTAAATGATGGAACTAAACAAAAAAAGGGATACAGATGAATGACCATTTTGTATCTGTGTATTCAAAGTGGTTAGGATAGATATATAGCTACACTCTCTTAATAAATAGAGGGATTTGTTCTAATAGTGTTTGTAAATAGGATATCATGTCTGCATCTTGTACAACAAATAACCACTAGGAAGAAAGTATGCAAGGTATTGATTATTGGAACTGTCCTACCAATTTGATTTGAAACTGTCTCACTGCTATTTGTTTCTCAATAAAATTATGGGGGAAAAAGAACATTTCTTTACAGTCTGCTGTGACTTTGGTTCATTTTCTTCAATATTCCATCTCTTCAGCTATTCATTCTTCAGTTTTAAGTTGTTTTCATTAAGTTTCTTTTTTTGTTATCATGAATAACCTATAAATGTCTTACACTATTCTATTGGGCATAGAGCATAATAAGTAAATGTTGGCTGAATTTTAAAAAGATAAACAAGTTATCAAGAGGGTTTCTTAAATTTCACTCTCCACTGCTCAATGGACTATGTAATCGTAGGTCACTCACAAATTTATCAAACATCATTCTTATCTTGCTCACTAGCATGAACTAACAGGTAAATAAATGGATGGATATGTGACATAAACATCCGTAGGCCCAGAGAATGAATGATAGTGAATGCAAACAAATAATATAAAAATCATAAAATATAATAAATTATGAAATAACCAATCAAGGACTGGGGTAGGTCAGTAATAGAGCACTTTCCTGACATGTGCATCTTCCTAGGTTCAATCCCTAGTACTGTAAAATAGCATACCTTTCTGAGATCTTTTGCCTACTAAAGAAATACATCTAAATTGTCCTTCTCTCCTTCTTAGCTCTCCACATATAATTTATTAGAAACATCAGAGCTTGAATAGGTTAAATACTAGGATCTTCCTAACTCAACACTTTTAAAAAACTGCCTATTAGCAGTCTAAGAAAGATTTGAGAGGTGCTGATAAGATTATACAGTGCTATCTCCTTCAAATTCAAGTTGACTTTCTTATAGAAACAGGTTTTCTAGTCTGAGCTCCAATTGGGATTTAAATTTTGAATGAGCATACATAAGCATCCATGTAATACCCATACCTAAAGATTGGGGTTAAATCAGTAAGCATGTTCAAAAGTCATAGTAAGCATTTACGGACTACTCATCACATGTTCAGTACTATTCTGAGCACCTGAATGCACACCTTATTTATCTCCACATTCTTCTGAAGCAGCACTGCTTATTCCCATATTTTCAAAGGAGGTAACTAAGTCAAAGAAACCAGCGCTTACTCCTGGAATACACTGTCTGTAAAGATGGTTGATAAAACTATGTTTAAATTTGTAAATCCTGGAATAACTAGCTGCCCTAACCTCAAGATCAGAGCCAGCACTACTCGCCATCCTTTGCCTTCTCTTTCCTATTCCTAATTGTGTTCTGTTCCAGTTCCCTAGAGGATACTTCTGCACTCCTGTACTTTAGATGAGCTTCCCAGTATCAAAACCAAATTCCTTCCCCTGACCCAGGATGCCTCCAGTTCTGCCTCCAGGGAGTCCTTGTACTCTAGGTCCTGCTGAGTGGAACAGGTATAACCCTCAAAGTAGACAACAGTCACAGAAAATATGTAGAAATTAATCAGCAACATCAAGAGGAAATTGATGCTGTCAAGGCCAGGACCTCAAATCAGGGGAAGGCAGACTAGGTTCACTTCCAATAGCCCAGTCACCCCCACCTGGTCTTCCCCAACAAACCCTCACTCCCCCCACACAGCTGACACCTCTGAACCCCAGTACCTTATCCACAATACTGTCTCACAGAAATTTTCATTGCTTTCTTTGATCTACTCAGATTTGTCACATGTTAAACCCCCATGTCTACCCACAACAGCCTACTCCACTCCCAGTTGAAACTCTGCACAAGTCAAATCACTTCAAAAGTCCTGACCAGTGCCAATAGTACCTTGAGGTTGATGGCATCAGCCAAAGAGTTTGAGAGCCCTTTGCTGTTGGCAGATCTTCAACAACTAGAGCCACACAGCTTGGCATATAACCCCTCACAACACCACAATTTCAGGAAGCACAGGCTATGGGAAACAAGGTTAGTAGTACAACATACTTGAAGGCACCAAGGCACCATTCGTTGCCTTTTTCTATTCCATGCTCTTCATTCTTTCTGGGTGCTACTCCTTGAACAGTATCTTCGGGGTGTTGTTTCCTATTTGGCCTTTCTACATTGTTATTTACTGAAACTCAAGTTCTTTATATTTAAAAGGAAATAAAATCAGCATTCATCATACTGACTTGTAGAGTATAAATGACAGAACACATGCAACACACTTAAAACAGTACCTGGTGATATAAGGGAATGAAACTCCCAACTTGAAAGATACCTGGGCTGAGTTCATGTTCTCTTCAACTAAAGAATGAATTTTAGAACAATAAAGGTTAAGAGCAGAATATACTTATCATAGGGAAAGAAAGTTACTGTCCAAGGACAGAAGGGAGACCCAAGCAGGTTGCCCCTGAATCTGTCTTTTCTAGGGATTTTTAAAGAGTAAAACCATGTGATAAGGCAGGTCCTGATAGGCTACGTCCTGAGTACAGACTGCTAACTTACCATGGCCCTGATCCTACATGGCTGAATGTCCCACAACAACAGCCAATCTTCCCAATGACCACTTCCACCTCCTTCCCCACTCCAGCCTTAAATACAACTGCCCTTTACTTTTCCTGCCCATACAAGGGGGCCTCTAATCAGCTCCTTGTGTGTCACTGAACCTGCCCCTCAAACTCCACCCCAGCAAAGTCCATGAAGTCTCAGCCTCCCTGTCTCAGGTCAGAGGATCTGCCCATCTCCCTGCCCTTGATCCTTTCCATGCCTTCAGAGTAAATAAAGGCTTCCCCTTCCCCTTATTTCTGCCTCTCTGTTATGCCACTGCCATGTCTACTTCTGATAAAACCTGACTTTTTTGGTGCCATGACTCAGATTGGTGAGTAGTGTAGCTCCCGGGGTATCCCCTGCCCTGGTTTTGAAATCCCTCACCAAGCAGCCTTCTACTTTTGCTTTTACCTCTGCCACCTGCCATTGCTATCTTGCATCCAACACCAGCCAATCTCAACCCTCACTCATGAGCCCAAAAACTACAGAAATCTCGCTTGCTGTTCCTCTCGTCTCGAAAATCATGAGCTCACATTGCAACCCTCCATCTTTCTTGTCCATCTGGACTCCCAGCCCCCCATTTTTTCTAGTGATGACTGCTAAAGTGGGTGTTGGCTCCCTCTCTCATACTCACTCCAGGCTAAAAAGTGATGGCTTTTTGGCAAGAAGTGACATCAGACTTTTGACCTAATCTTTGGCTCATTTTAATTCACCACCATGGGAAATATTTTGTCCCATCCTCCAAAGTACATGCCACTGGGCTGTCTCCTAAAGAACCTCAGCATGCTTGGACTTCAGTGCCATTGGATCTCAAATTCAAATGACTAATTTTTAAAAATTTGTTATCTCAACAGCAAATGACCAGAAATCCCTTAAAAGCCTTTACTTAAAAAAAAAAAAAGCCTTTGCTGACTCTGAAAACACATCCCTGCCACCTTCCTCCCTCTGCTATCCCCCTGCCTTATCCATCAGTACTACCCTGTCTATCCCCTCCACCATAAACTCTGTCTTGTCAGTCTCCTCCCACCGTCTTTATTGTTTATTTACTCCATCCTCCCCCGTAGTACCCTCTCTACTTCCCTCCACTGGAAACTCAACCTTGTCAGTCTCCTCCAACCACATCTTTACTTACTCTACTCTCTGTAGTATCTCTGCCTTCTGCTTCTGCCTCCCGTTCCCTTATAGATTCTGCTGCCTCTCTTTCCTCCCCTGTATCAGAACCTCAGGTGCCTGTGGCCCCTCCTCCCACCTTTGTTCTTCCTGAATTCCATACCCACACCCATGGGACACCCCCAGCTACGCCACTGGCCTGCAACTGTTTGTCATGTGGCCAGCTGCCACCATCTTGCGCACCCTGTGGCCACCACCATCTTGTGTTCCATGTCGCCATCCACCAGCACCACCATAGGGTCACTCCTGTGATGTCAGAACATTGACCTGTGATGCCCCATCACATGACGAGTTGCCACCATCTTGAGCACCATGTGGCCATCTACCTCCACTACTCTTCCTGTGATATCGGAGTGCCAACTTGCAGTGTCAGCCACATGATGGGTCATCACCATCTTCTGGATCATGTGGCCATCTGCCACCATCTTACAGTCACTCCTCTTATGATGTCAGAACACTACCTTTTAGTGCCTCATCACATGATGGGGTACCACCATTTTGTGGCCTCTCCTGTGATATATAGTAACTGTAAATAAGAGATTTTTATGTTTTTCAAATTCTTTTATTTTAATTTATTTATTTAATTAATTTATTTTTTAAATATTTGTATTGAGAAATAAATAGCAATGAGAGAGTTTCACAACCAATTACTAGTACATTTTCAAGAATCAATACACTGTACATTATTGTCTTAGTGGTTATTCATTGTACAAGATGCAGACCTGATATCCTGTCTCAAACACTATTAGAACAAACCTTTCTATTCATTGAATTAAGAGAATGGAGCTGTATATCTAACCTATTTTGAGTATTCAGATACAAAATGCTCATTCATTTGTATCCCCCTTCAAATTCTTATAAGAGATCTCTATTAACCTACAAAAGTTCTGACTAGTCTTTTTATAATCTTAAAAATGTTATTATCTAATTTGGTCAAAAACATATTTGGGTGTACTCTGATTTTGTAAAGATGTTCATTTGTGTGTTATGTGTATTTATGTGTTTGTACGTCATTCTGTGAATAGCTGTTCCTTTTTGAGCTTTCAAATATAAACTCACAAACATGCTTTCTCCTGAGTTACCAGCTGGTCAAAGTGATATCAAAATTGGTTTATAATTCATTATAATTATAATTCATTAAAGTGGGGAGAGATTATTGGACAGGATTTCAATTAATGGATAAGCCCCCAATAATTTCTATAGTCTCTTAAAAGACATTCCCAATAATTCGGTCATTGCTTAAAAGATAGTCTCTGAAACAAAAATTACAATAAGGTTTTCTCATAAAGAATGCTTTTGATATATTAAATGTATTCATGCCTTCCAAATGTACCATATTCTACAATGTAATTTTTTTTTTCAGATATGAACACATGCCTCTTATGTTCCAGGTATTTAAAATAAAAGATTCATGTCAAGCCACCATGAAGTCATCAGTCAAATGATAATTTTCTACCAAAAACCTATGTAATATGTATGCTGTGTACATATAAAGATGCTTAGCTAAAATGGAGATCTCATCATGACTGTTTTGTTATGCTACTATGTATGACTATTGATGTCAGATGCTCTCTGTAAAATTATATAACTATTGACTGTTAACATTCTACAGTGATTTAACTACTATGACATCCATAGTTGGCTTAACACTTCTCTGGTTAAGCTTTATATACTCAGATAAAATTTTAATAATTAAGTGTATTGCTCCCAACTAAGTATACTAATACAGACCCAGAGTCTTCTAAAAAAAATTGTTATTCTCATTTTATATCCTGATCTGCTCCTGATGTTTGTACCAAGCCTAAAAAGACAGATCTTGGCCCTCAAACCTCACCAAGGAGACTTACTTAATCTGGTTTCTATGTCTTCAATAATAGACACTATATGAACTATACACAGGAGCCAGGTTTTGGTTGAGATACTTGGGATTCCCATCAAAGCGGGACCTTGGCAAGGTAATGCTGAGCCTAAACAATGCTGCCACCTAAGTCCCTCCCAGATGGTTTCAAGTGCAGTGAAGAAGGACAATGAGTATGAGCCTGCCCCAACCTGTGGCCACCACCAGGACCTGGTCTTGTCTACAAGTTCAAAGGTCATTGGAAATGTGACTGCCCTGTCCACCAGGAAGCACATGAGTCATTCAATTCTCTACCCTCACAGGAAAATTTGCTACAGTAAGATCCATCAGTAGATGACTTGTTGGGTCTTGCTGCTGAAGAGGAATAAAAGGCTTGGGGTCCATGACCCCCATCGAGGTATCTTTGTCAGAGCCCCAAGTCTTGCTGGACATCTCAGGTAGGACACTCTTTTCTTGACACAGGAACCACACATGTTCTTCCTGTGTTTTCAAGTCCTTTTATTAGATCTACAGTCTCCATAGTGGGTGCTGATGGATGACCTACAGGACCCCTTCAGACAGGGCCCATTCCCTGCTGACTCTAGACACTGTTTTTCACTCATACCTTCTTTGTAACTCCAACCTGCCCCACACTTCTCATGGGGAGAGATCTCCTTCAAAAGCTCCATTTCTCTTTCACCTCTTTCCACACAGTGCTCATTGTACCAACCCAACCTCAATGTGCAGCCAGTTCCTCCCCGTCTCTCTTCTCTTGTCAATCATATACTCTGGGACATGTCCAGTCCTACTCATGCCACCCATAGTACCTCTGCACTAGTTTGCCTCAGGGATCCCTTAGCCCTCCCTTGTGTTCCCAACATCTAATAGGCCCTAAAAACAAATGGAGAATAGGGGCAAATGGGGTTTTAAAGGCCCTACCTCACCAAATTCATCCTGGAGCTTGATCTGCCTTGGCCTCAGCTTTCTCCTTTCGCTCTAACTAGACTCAAGGCACTTCCTAGGGCACCCATCTTCCTAAGTCCATTCAAGCTCATGTATGGGAGACTTTTTCTTCTTCACAACTTCCTCACTCCTGATAACTTTCCTCCCATCACTGACTATACTCTCCTTCTATTGTTCATCCGTTACCTGCTGTGACATGTGGACACCTGTCTCCCACAACCAAAAGATACCATTCGATAGTTGCCATATCTATCTCTTGGATGTTTAATGTATCTTAAATCCACTAAGCCTATAGGATTTGATTTTATGTGGATAGGCTCCCACCTGGTTGTCCTCCAACAGCAACAGCGATAAAAGTTACCAGGCAGCCTGCCCTCCTGATTCCACATCACCTGAGCCAACTGGTGTCCAGACAACTCCAGTCCACCTGACAACTCTGCTTTTCCTGATCCTGAGCTCTTGTCACCTAAGTGGTCTTCACAATTCCTGTCACCTACATATCTCCGCCTAACTAAAGGTTTAAAAAAAATCCAGGATAACTCATATATTGCTTTTCTGTCTGGTTTCTGATCTCTTATTCCCTATTACTATCATTCAGCACCAGACTCTAGACTGTTTGCCCAGATGACATTCATGTGCCACACAAGATTTCCTCAATCTTGTATTTGAGCCTTCTAATGACAAACTTCTCGTCTGAGCTGAAACACCTGGCACTAGCTTCTATATAGACAAGAAACATCATCCTATCAACCTTCTTGTCCCCCAGATGATGCCCCCATTCAGCAGGAAGCAGTCTAAGAGACTCATTGCCCCATCATAACAACTAAAAGAGGAGAATGATAGGTTATGTCCTGAGTACAGACTGCTAAATTATCATGGTCCTGATCTAACATGGCTGGATAACCAAAACTACAGCTCATCTTCCCAATAACCACTTCCTCCTCCTTCCCCACTCCAGCCCTGGATACAGCTTCCTTTACCTTTCCCACCCACATAAGGGAGCCTCCAATCAGCTCCTGTGTGTCACTGATCCCGGCCCTCAAGCTCCACCCCCAGCAAAAGTCCATGAAGTCTCAGCCTCCCTGTCTCAGGCCAGAGGATCTGCCCCTCTCCCTGGCCCAGGTCCCCTCCATGTGTTCAGATTTAATAAAGGCTTCCACTTCCCCTTATTTCTGCTTCTCTGCTGTGCTGCTGCCATCACTGCTTCTGATAAAATCTGGCAGGTCCAAGGTGGAAAACATGGGAACTCACTTAGGTGGGACAAAATTATGGTCAGCAATAAGATTACAATCACAATTGCTTAGGTAAAATTGATTAAATCCAGGGCCAAAAGGGAAAGCGAGTTATGTAGCAAGAGGCATGAAAACAGAACTGGGTCTTTTCCTATAAAGGGTTGGGTTAGTGACCCATTCTGTTTCAGCCTTCCAGAGTATTAATGTTTCTGGAATTCTAAGGGTTGGAGGTTCCTTCTGGAACCTAAGTCTTTGCTGTCCTGAACAAAAAAGTTCACCAAGACAAATTTAAAAGGTAGTAATGTTTACATACATTAAAGGTAGAAAAATAAGTATGTTCTGCAGAGTAAGAGCAGACCACTGCGAAACTGAAAACCTTGTGGTCACAAGATTAATGGCTGCGGTCCTTTTTATGTCCCACTTCTCAGGCTAATATCAAATCTAGGCTATCCAATCAAAACCCTCTTTTAGACTGGACAGAACGATTCAAAATAGCATTTTCTGATTGGTCCCAGGTACAAGGCTTTGAGAATTTTTGTGCAGGTGTCCTGGGCCTCCAATATTAATAGGTCACACCCACTTGCTCAACAGGTTTGCCACACCCTAATAGCTTGCCTAACTGGGGTTGTAGGCATGAGCCACAATACCTGGCTACTTTCACAGTTAACAGATGTAAGTATGCCATGTCCTAGGGCAGGGATGGCAAATCTTTTAGAATTTTTAGCTACACAAACAGCTTGCTGCAACCATTGCCTTGGGGGAAAAACTATGGTCAAAAGAGATCTAAAAGGAAGTAAAACTCAGTATTGTGAATTATGGCCTTACATTTATCCTGATTCTGAATTGGATCAAAACAAAAAATACAGAATCATATATTCAACTCCCTAGAATGTGCCAGCCTCTCCTAAAACTGATGAAGTCAAATTATATTTATTCAAGGGCTGGCCTGATAGCTCAGCAAACTAAAGGGCCTGCTTAGGCAGAGCACAACGGCCAAGGTTCAATACCCAGCCTGCTTTGTTGGCCCCACCTGCGGGCATGCTGAGACAGCAACTGAGACTGGGTGTGGTGGTGTATGCCTGCAATCCCAGGGTTTGAGAGGCTGAAAACAGGAGAATCACTATGAGTCTGATCTACGTAGTGAAACCCTGTAGACCCTGTCCTAAATACAGAAAAAAAAAAATCCATTTATTCATATACTTTGTTTCTTTCTGTATTGGGATTTTTTTTTTTTTTTAATTTTAGGAAGGAGTCTACAGAGTGTTCAGGGTCTCTGCTAGAAGAGACTTGCAATGATCTGCCTGTTTACAGGCTCCCCAAGAGCTGGGATTACAGTCACGTACCACCACACCCAGTCTCAACTGCTGCCTCAGTGTGCCCCGGGGGCAGGGCCTGTAGGGCAGGCCCAGGGATTGAACTCCCAGCCCCTGCGCCTGCTTGCAGGCACCTTAATCCACTGAGCTATTTGGCTGGCCCTCTGTATTGGGATTGAGGCTATATCTCCAGCCCTTTTTCAATTTTCTAAAAGATTGATTGATTAATTAATTAATTAATTAATTGGGATTGAACTCAGGATCTTCACATTAAGCTACATTCCCAGTACTTTTTTATTTTGAGACTGGGTCTCACTAAATTTCCAGTCTGGGCTCAAACATCTGATCCTCCTGTTTCAGCCTCCCAAAGTAGTGGGATTACAAGTATGTAATCACTGTAACAAGTGAGTGCTATGTTTTTGTAGGCTATGCACTTCTTTGGCAAGTTTTTCTTTTACATAAAATATTTCTCTAATTCTAAGATGGATAGTTTTTCACTTTCATCGGGATCCATCTTGATATTAGGATGCATATTACAATTAATGATTTGTCCCAAGGTGATTTTTATTTCTTAAGAGTAAATAATGAATTTCACCATTAATGAGAGCTTACATCAGTAAAATGCAAAATTTTGTCACTAACAACAAATTCTGGTTATCAGAAGCACAGGATTTATAATACTACAGTATAGGGACTAAGAACCACATTTGTGATAGGGAAACAGAGTGCTTTAAGTATTATCCAGCTTTTACTTTCACAAAGCAGGACCCACAAAGAGCAATGAAATAGTTTAAAGGGTTTTAAACCAGGTATGATGTTACATACTTCTGGTGTTGTACTCTGGGCGATTTAAGCAGATCAACAGTTCTAGCTCAGCCTGGGAGACTTAGAAACACAGCAAGAGCCAGTCTTAAAATAAAATAAAACAGAGCTGGGTACGTGGCTTAGTATAAATGCTCAATCCCTAATATCTAAATAAATAAATAAAGTTTTCAAAAGAGAAATCTTATGGTTTGAGTATCAAGTCCAAATTAAAGAAGTAGCAGCTCTTTCATTCTTTGGAAAAAAGACATGGTGCCCAGGCATGGTAGCATATGCCTATAAATCTCAGCACTTGAAAAGCAATTTTGTTTTTGAAGAAAGGCAAGATGATTCCTGCAAGTTTGAGGCCAGCATGGGCTGCACAGTGAGCTCAAGGCCAGCCTGAATTACACAGTAGACCCTGTGTCAAAAGAGAAAGAGAGACAGATGGTTTTTAGTAGTTAAATGAACCCAAGGAAATTCATATGAACAAACAGCAAAAAATGCCTAATCAAGACATAATGTGAAAAAGTAGTTGCCTCTACTCTGTATCAATTAACGAAAGCATGTAATCTCTCAAGATAAAAATATTACTTTAAATGTTTCTCTGCCTGCCTTAGCATGGTAAAGAGCTTACTTAGTCCAGTCCACTATGACCTTTTAGCCAGTGTAGTGAGTTAGTGGAGAAGATCTATACTTGAAGAGTCTTCTCTTGGGAAGACAGCACTTTAACCAAACAAGTCAGGCAAATGTAAATAATCGTATTCAGCAAAGTATAATTTAAACATGGCCAATTGTATGTTGCTACTCTCTATTCTAGAACAATAGTCACCTCATAGATGTTCAGATAAATTCATACTGGTTTCAAAGTAAGTCCAAAATTGAGTAGCATACTATAATTTTTATGTATATTGCATTAATGACAACAGCTGGAAAATTGCAAGTAGTGCTTACACTTCCACTGTGAGAAATAACATTTAATTTTATCAAGTAGAATTACAACAAAATATTGATTTGGCCAAGTTACCTACACAATATGAAAATAAGACTGGTAAAACTCTAAGAACACAGAAAATGCCACACTGACTCTGAGCAATACTACCATCAAGCCCTACTGACTCTGTGGAAGTAACAGAATTATCTTACATAGTGACACCTCAAATTGTTTATATATATATAATATATCCATGTACAATAGTGCATGCATGTAATCCTACCACTTTTGGATGCTGAGGCAGAAGCATCACAAGTTGCAACCCAGTCTGGGCAATTTAGTGAGACCCTGTCTGAAAATAAAAAATAAAAGGGTTCAGTGTAAAGGCCCAGGGTTCAATCCCCAATGCTAATAAGTAAGTAAATAAATAAATAAATAATCTCAAGAGCCTGAATTCACTTATGATTACCATTATGTGGTGGATTGACAACTGGTGGTCAACTTGTAACACCCAGCTGAACTGAACCAGTGTGGTTCTGGGTGTGGCCAACCTGAGAATTGTTACTAATAAATTAAAAAGAATTAGAGGAGAAGAGAAGTTGTTGGGAATCTCTTAAGAAACTTTAATGAGCTCTTGGTTCTCTTGGAGCTGTTGGTTCTCTTGGAGGAGTTTGTTATGCTGGTTTTGCTGATAAACAGCTATTCTCATTGTTGGAAGAATTCAGGACATTGTTGTCACTGATGATGGCTGTGGTTCCATTTAGGGGAGTGCTTGTCCTTATTGAGTATTGCTTCCAATACTGGCAGGAAAAATGATACTGTTCAATGTCCTGGAGAAGTTTGTCACACCGGCCATTCTGAAATAAACTCAGCTGATCTCATCATTGGAGGAGCCTAGGACCTCATTGTTACTAAGCATGGCTGTGGTACCTTTAGCAGGAGCTCTGGTCTTTGAGTGTTGCTTTCTGGATCCAGTGCAGATTCCTTAGCCTTCTAGCAGAGATCCTTCATCCCAATGGTACAAACGGGTCTTCCCAGGACAAATCTGTGAAATAGGATTGTATGAGACATTGTCACGGGCTCTTGGCCTCCATCTGGATTCTTGGGGGGGCACTGTTTTGGGCTCTAGGCTTTTAGCTGGACTCAAGAAAGCCACTGCCATGGGATCCAGGCCTTCAGCAGGATTCTTTGGGTGTTCAATGTATGGATGTATTTCCAATATTCTCTTTGTATTTGACTCTTTGGGTGTCTTGTAAAGTTATTCTATAAACTACATGTTGTGTATTAAATTGTTGTCCCTTGCAAAACCCAATCTACCAAACAAAAATTGGTACCAGGAGTGGGGTTATTGTTGTGATGTTGCCCGGCCATGTGATTGAAGAACCTTTGCAATTAATTTGGAAAACTTTTGAGAGACTGGACAAAAAGGTGGCCTCTGTATACTGTAAACTATACTGCAGACTATGGTTAGAACCTGCAAGGTCAGAGTACTGATGGAAGTTCTGCCAGTTAAGATGAAGATCAGGAGGCTTCAATTGAGAAGAACTGCATTGACTGCTAGATCCCAGGTAATATGTTGTGCTTTGGTAGAAAGTTGGTCTGCATTTTACTTGTACTTAGAGATATTGTCTAGGTAGCAGAAAAATTTAAATGTAGTCTAACATTGGGACAGTGGCATGGTTACTTTTCAGAGCTTTATGCCAGATCTATGTTGGAAATTAAGAGTGAAGAGCTAGCAAAGTGGTATGATACATTTGGCCAGAGGGAGGCCCTAGTGGAGCCATGGATTGCAAGGATGACACAGAAGAGAATGTTGCTGAAAAATAACAGGGTAATAGAAAAATAAAGTGAAATCTTTGCAGGAGAACCTTTTTTTCTTGTCTTGCCATGCCTTTACAAATTAATGGGAAGCAAGGATTGTGATTATAACAGTTCTTTTAATTTGATTTTAATGTTGTTTTTAGATATGCTTGTAACCAGGTTAATTAGTCAAAGTAATATGTTTTAACCTTGAATTTAGGACACCTTTTGAACATTTATTTTGATGTGGGAATGAGTGCAATAATAATATTTGTAATTGTTATACCAATGTTAATTTGAATAGACCAAGACATGTTAATGTTGCACAAATCTGCCACTAGAGACTACTGATTAAGGAAATGTGTATGGTTATCAAGCTAAGGAGGGGTAGAATGTGGTGGATTGACAAATGGCAGTCAACTGGTAGCACCTACCTGAGCTAAACCAGTATGGTACTGATAATGGGAGTCTCATCTGAGGATTGCTGCCACCAAAATAAAAAGGACCAGAGGAGAAGAGAAGCTATTGGGAAGCTGCTATGGGGTTGTAGGGAGCTATAAGTTTACCAGTAGCTACCTGTTCATTCTCTTGGAGCAGCTTGTCTTGTTAGCTTTTCTCATCCTCAAAGGAGCTTGGGACCTTATTGTAACTGGAAATGGCTATGATTCACTTTGGGAGAGCTCTGGTCCTTACTCTGAGCATTGCTTCCTGGCTCTGGTGCGGAAGATGGTGCACTGTTCAATGTATGGTGCACTGTTCAATGTCTTGAGAAGCTTGGAATGCTGGTTTTCTTGATACAGGCTCAGCTGTTCTCACCACTGGAGGATCTCAAGATCTCAGTGTCATAATGATGTGGTATCTTTTGGAAAGAGCTCTGGTTTTTATTTTGAGCACTGTTTCCTGGCTCCAGTGAAAATCCTCAGCCTGCTAGCACAGATCCTTCACCCCTCTGGCATACACTTTCTAGCTTCCACCATTGACCTGTGGGCCTTCCCAGTATAAATCCATGAAACAAGATTGCATGAGACACTGTCATGGGCTCTTGGCCTCCAGTTGGACTGAAGGGGGGTACACTGCCATAGACCCTATGTCTTTAGCTGGATTGATACAGTACATAAGTACTTTTTCTCAGAACTATCTATTCATTTCATTTGCCCATTGTTTATTAGGTCTCTTTAAAAAAATTATATATA
>NW_004524662.1:5885128-5895321 GCF_000260255.1 Octodon degus | reverse complement strand
TGCACTATGCAGCTCAGACTCACAGTGATCCTCCTGTTTGCAGCTTCTCCAGTACTGGGATTACAGGTGTGCACCACTACACCTGGACTTGGTCACCAGCTCAGCACACCCAGCAGTGTGGTTGGCACTATTAGGTCTTTTATACTGTGGCAGCAGGAGGAGGAATCTCATTTTCTGAATTCTTTATATGTTCCAAATATTAGTCCTCTGTTTTGAGGACTAGCTGGAAAATTTTTTCCCACTCTGCAGGTTATCTCTTCACTCTATTGGTTTTCTTTGCTGTGCAGTTTTTTAATTTGATACAGTCCCACACGATTCTTGCTGTTATTTCTTGTGCAGTTGAAATTCTGTTCATAAAGTTGTTGACTGTGCCTCTGACTTCAACAGTTTTTCCTACCTTATCTTTTGGCAGATTGTTTCCATCTTAATGTATAGGTCTTCAATCCAGTATGATCTGGTTTTAGTACAAAATGAGAGATAGAGTCTAGATTCATTCTTCTGCATGTGGATAACCAGGGCTCTGAGAAAGAGTCTAGCTTTCTGTCAGCATGCTTCTGGCCCCTTTGTCAAAGATCTAGTGCCTAAATATGCCCGGGCTCGTTTCTGCACACTCTATTCTTTTCTACTGATTTACGTGTCTGTTTTGTGCTATTTCTATCAGTGTAGCTTTGTAATGTAAAGTAAATCCAAGATTGTAATGCCTCCTGCTTTGCTATTATTGTCCAGGATTGCGTTTCTATTCTAGGTCTCTTCTATGCCTTTCAGGATTTTTTTCCTAGTTCTGTGAAGTATTGTTGGTGTTTTGATTAGGATTGCACTAAATCTACATATCAGTTTTGGCAACATGGCTTTTTTGATAATATTGGCTCTGCCTGTCCTATAACAACGGATGTCTTTCAAGTTTCTGATTATCTTCTTTGATCTCTTTTTTCAGAATACTGTAGTTTTTATCAGAGAGGGCTTTACCTTCCTTGGTTAGGTAAATCCTGAATAACTTCTTAGAAGCTGTTGTGAATGAGACCGTTTTCCTAGTTTCTTTCTTGATGGGTTTGTTGTTACTGTGGGTTTGAGGTATTTTGGATAAAACAAGTAGTACTCAGAATTCTAGGTTGCACCATGTTAAAGGAAAGGATTCCATGGCCATATAATCTGGGTTTGAAAGTAGGCTCTTAGCTACGTAGGGATGTGTGGCTGTGGGAATTGCACCTTTCTGTGTCTCAAGTTTTCCTTTGGTTTGGTTTAGATTTGCTTTTTCAACCAGAAAGCATTTTGAAACAAATCAGACAACCCCTTGGGATTCTCAAAGATGTTCCAAAGGGTTGTGATTATAAAGGTGTTAGTGAAGTCTATTTTCATGTCTAGGTTTTCCCCTACAGAGCCATCTGAGAAGTGCCACATGTACTGTGAGTGGTATGCTTGGCACATACTTAATCATCCAGAACAAAACAAACTGCTGTGTAGATTTTTCACACTTGTTATTATTGTTATTAATAACATTTTAGGTAATTATATCCATAATGAAGTAAGGAACACTGATGTTGAAATACAATTTCACAAAGAACATAAGAATAATTTTGCAAGTTTCTCTCAAAATAATCTTCATTAGATTCTATAAATTGCACTCATCTGATTAAAAATTTTATATATTATATCAAACCATTTCTAGAATATTAAATGTCAAAGTCAAATAAAATTGTAATGATGTTACACTTAGCTTTATATTAAAAATAAGGACTATCCACACTCCCAATGAATTACTTTCAGAAAAAGTTTGCAAGTGAACAAAATCTTTTTATTTTCTTATAAATTAGAAACAAAACAAAGATTATAAAATAAACCATCTAATATTTAAAGTGCAAAACAGAATTACCAACTTTCAGTTAGTTTTTTTTTTCTTCCTTCCTTTCTTCCTTTCTTTGTAGCAATTAGGGATTGAATCCAACCCTTTACACCTCTTTTTGTTTATTTGTTTTTGTTTTGAAACAGGGCCTTGTTAAATGCTAAATGGCCCAGGCTAGGCTCAAAATTATATCCTCCTACCTCAGTCTCCCAGAGTGCTGGAATAGACATGACACCAAGCCCAGTTTTCTCTTTTTCTTGTCTTCTTCTCTTCTCTCGTCTTTTTTCTTTCTCTCTCTCTTTCCTGCCCCCCCACCTTCACACAGAGTCTCACTAAGTTGCCAAGACCACCACCTCCTGTGTCAGCCTCTTGCCTGTTTAGATTACACGTAGTAACTACCACATCCAGCTTCATATACTTAGTTATAATCAATTGCTTGTTAAATATAAAATAAAATTTTACATATTCTATCATCATTAATATTATTTAACAGTAAGCATTAAAATATAAGAATATGTTGGCCCAAAGTATTATTTCACTTCCCTTTGCTTCTTTGTATCACATAAAAATTAGAAAATGACTGAAATAACCAAGCAAATGTTCAATATTGTATGGGAATTACTAGGAAAAACTCACAAATGAAAAAGAAAACAAAAAAGAGGAAGTTTGGGGCCAGGGAGATAGCTCAGTAGAATAAGCTCTTGCCTGGCAAGTGCAGGGCCTGAGTTCAGTCCCTGGTTCCACCAAAAAAAAAAAAAAGGAGGTTCAATCTAAAAAATTATAAATTGCTTTTTTCCCAGTATTCATTGTGACCTAGAAAAAGTTAAGCCCAAACAAAGCCTTAATATTTATCTTTATTATTTGAAATAGTTTGTTCAAAGAAATTGCTTAATCACAGATAACTGCCCTTTTAAAAAATCTCTCTTTATCTTTATGCCATGAGAAATTGCTTAGTAAAATGGAATTTTGAGGTTGGTGTTTAGCTCAGTGCAGCATATGGAGGCACTGGACTTGATCATTAAAACAGGAAGGGAGAATGGAAGAAATAAACTAAAAGAAAACAGAATAAGAATTCTCACAAAGTTGTCCAGTAATTCTGTCTCAGGATAATCTACCTGTCCTCCTGCACAATAATGGTAAATCTTATTTCATTCTGATTTGTTTATTTTGTACACTTACAGTTGTCTCCCTTTATCCGTGTTTTTGCTTTTTTCAATTTCAATTGATCACTGTCAACTATAATCCAAAAAACATGATCCAAAATTAAATGGAAAATTCCAGAAACAAACAATTCGTAAGTTTTAAAATGTTGCCGTTCTGTGTAGCATAATGAGATCTCAGACTACTTTGTCCATTCAGGAGGTGGCTCACGCCTTTATCCAGCATGCCTATACTGCAAGCACTATCCACCAGCCAGTCAGTTGCTGGCTCCGTTATGGAGGCACTGCAATGCTCATGACAAGGGACCCTTACCTTACATAATCACGGGCTCCACACAAAGAAGTAGTGCTTGACAGTGTGATTACAGCATATAGCTATACTAATTACTTTTTTTTTTTTAAAGTAGTATTGGAGATCAAATCCAATGCCTTGCATATGCTTTATCTTTTATGCTATGAGAAATTGCATAGTAAAATGGATATGCTAGGCAGGTGCTGTACCTCTGAGCTACATTCCCAGTTTCTGTTAAAATTGTTCTATTTTATTTTTAGTCGTCATTAATCTTTGCCTAACTTATAAATTAGACCTTACCATAGGTATGTATATGTGTAGGAAAAACATAATATAAATACATTTTGGTACTGTTTGCAGTTTCAGTTGTCTACTACAGTACTTGAAATACAGCCCCTTGAGGGATGGAGAGAGGAGGACGACTACTGTAACTGCCGCCTACTTCATTGTAACACTTAAGACTATGTCCCTAGCCCCACAAGGCAAATACATATTAATGACCACACTAGAAACAAGGAATTGTGAATGACTTACTTAGAAATGTATGCCACTATAGACAGGCAATAAAAATACCTCAAAGTATATAGCAGAGGTTGTGCATCTATGACATGTTATTGTGTTTTTCTTTTAAGACAAAAGATATCAATGTATGAGTTGTTTGGTCTAAACTAAAAACCTCAGTATTCACAATTAATTGCAGTGTTGGCACTTTGCAATAAATAAGTGAGTCTTAGGTTGCCGTTTGGGCACAGTCTCTAAAAGGTTTGCCATCACTGGTATATAGCACTTACTGTAGTAGTTGGTGACATCAATTATTGTTGTTTATTTAAATAACTGACTTGTGTGTATTAAAAGGACTATTTCCAAGTAGGAAACTTCCCCAAAATAGGCTAAAACAAGTGAATATTTCTACTACTCTTTCATCCTTTCTACATTGTTTGAGATGATAATCAAATGAGCTCACTGATTTCCTGGACATCTTTGTGTTTTTCATATATTTAATTAATTTATGATTGGCTTTACAATCATTTACTTAAGTAATATTTTGGCTCACCTGCTGTCTCACTTGTCCCTCACTTTACATATTGTCTTAATTACATTCTCGTCACAGAGGCACAGCATCTGATACCCACAACTCTAAGGATTTTGACTTGCAGCTTGGAGAGGTTTCAGACCATAGGCAGCTTTCTTGGAGGCAGGGAGGCATGACAGAGGAGAAACAGCTCACAGCATGGAAGGCAGGAAACAGTACAACTCAAATGGTAAAGAAATATAACTCATCTTCCCATCTCTAGCTCTAGATTTGTTACCTTGCTGCATATTATACCCTACTTCTAAATGTCTGAACTGCCCTGTATCTCCAAATACTCCTAGATCTTAGCTTGAATAAATCCTACTCCAGAAGACAATACAATTATCTTACAATTGTAACAATTCAAATAATATTCAAAAATGTAAAATAATCAATTTAGGAAAATTTCTCCCACCAATTTATACTTTCATTCATGTCAGTTCTTACCTACCTCTACTACCAGGATGATCATATTAAAAAGATGAGGAAGATGATAAAAGTTTTGAAAACAGAATCTGTTTTCTCTTAAGGAAGCATACAGGGTAGGATTCTTTCTGATTTGCATAGCTAAAACAATAAGGGTAAGAAAAAAGGAAGGCCTTGGATTCTGACCTCAGCATTATACACACACCAGAAAAAAAAAAAATAGAAAAAAGAAAGGAAGACAGGGAAATGAAAAATCACTGCAGAATATAATCTATGAGAATGAGAAGCAAATCAGACTTTAGGAGAAAAATAAGTTGTTAGGTAGATGATGAAGAGTCATGAATAATAATAAGCACTGTGAAAGAATATGAGGCAGGAAGATAGGGCATGGCAAAGCTGGTCAGGGGAACATACATGAACAGATTCCAGGATACACACCCCAGATAATTCCTAAGGCCCCATATTCAGACATCTCATGGGATCCCTTGAGGCATGGATACAACATAACGACACAGATGCCACAAGGAGCTTACTACAGTAGCTTTTCCTCATTGTAACCTATCCTCTGTCTTGTAGGGTACACTTTTACAGTGGCACTTTGGCTCATAAATTTTTTTTAATATATTTGATATAGGGTCAGACTCGTAGTGATCCTCCTGTTGTCAGCCTTCTCAGTGCTGGGATTCCAGGCCTGTGTCATCATGTCTAGTCTTGGTGGCCAACTCAGCATGCCCAGGGGCAGGGCCAGTGCAATATGTGGTGTTGGGGATTGAATCTGGGTCTCTGTGCTTGCCTAGGAAGGGACTTAGTCTACTGAGTTATCTCGCCCACTCTTGGCTCACAAATTTAATTCTTTCCACAGTTCTAGTCACAAACCAAATTGGACAGGTTCCAAATCAAATTCAATTAGCTTCAACATTGACTTTATGGGAAATTTGATTTAATTTCTTACGATTTGGCTTGCAGTAAGAATTGTAGAAAGAATTAAGTTCATGAACTGAAGTAAATACTACTGTATTTTAGTTTTTAATTTTTCCTCTCTTTTGCACAGCCCAAGTTCACTCTGCAGTTTCTTCCTTAATATCTACCTTCACTTTTTTCAAATAAACCTTTATAATTTTTTTTGCTTGCCTTGTTCAATTCTTTGTTCAAGATAAGAACCTAGAAATTAAAAGGAGAATACTATAAAACACAGTGACACTTATTTGGCAAGCCATTTATGAAAGGAGCTACCCAGTAATAGACACATTCATTTGCCCCATAACAAAAGAGGTGGTGAATGTCTGCAGCAAACATAAAGCCCACTTAACATTCACTAAAAATCCATCCTACACCTTGAGGCTTTATGGAAAAGCACACTAGCTGGTGTTGCTTTCCCAATGTAAGTTCTTATGACAGAAAAGATCTAGAATAAAAAATTTTGAAAAGACCTTGGTTGCCTGTAGCTCCAGACACTCAGGAGGATGAGGCAGGAGGCCTGCTTGAACACAAGAGTACAAGGCCAGCAAGGGCAACAAGTGGGACTCAGGGAGGTAGATAGAAGACAAATGCAATAAAAGTCTTCTGAAAAGGACATAAGGGTTTGGGGCAGGCACATCCATGGAAAAGTACCCTGGGGCAAGGGATTCCCTTACAGGGTTCCTATTCATAGCAACAAACCATCTTGTTGGGGCAGAGAGTGAGTTAATGTACTGTTACGATCAACACTAAGCATGCCCATAAGTTTTAAATATCTTTGGTACAAATATTTCTAAGTTAGCCAAGATGGCAATCTAAAATGAACTAACATGTGCTCTATTTCTCAGATCCAGAGTTATACTTATAAACCAGGTATGGTGGCTGATGCAGCAGTCTGCCAGATCATCATGGTCGCAAGTCAGCACAGGGATCCCAAAACCAGAGGAGCCTTGTATTCCCACTCCCCAGTTAACCGGGAACTTCCTCTTTTGATTTTCACATGCCAACCCTCCCCCAATGCAGCACCTGTTGCATCACTGTACCGTCCATGTAAACTCAGCCCCAGTCCAATCTGACAGAAGCTCCAACAGCTGTCTCCACCTCTAGGGTCTCCAGCTTCACTTTTGGCCACCTTCCTGCATGCCCTGCAATAAAGAATTTCTTTATTTTCACTGACACAAGAGGAGGGAACCTTACAGTGGCCTACTCCAGAAATCCCAGCACCCTGGGAGGCTGAGGCAGAAAGATTACAAATTTGAACCCAGTTTGGACAAATTAATGTGACCCTGTCTCAAAATTTTAAAAAAGTTCTGGGGGTATAGCTCACTGAGAAGGCTCTGGGTTCAATCCTCAGTATTTAAGTTTTATTTATAAAATCCCGTTTTATTAAGTTTAATGTAACTTCCAAACACACAATCAAACCAGTCTTTCCTGAATGTTCTGCACTTAAATTTCTCTCTGCTTCCTATTCTCTGGAGGACATGAACAGCAGTCCTAAATGTAGAGAAACAGGCTGCTGACCCAATACCCTTTAAGTAATGTGTCAGGTCAGTGCAAGCCTTGCACACATTGGATGAGAAAGTATCAATGTCCTAAGAAAAAAAATAGCATGAGCTTTGGGCAGTTGCACATGCCCTGTATGCTGACCTTTAGCCACCTCTACTAAGAAAATACATAGAATTGTTGAGCAAAACAGGTCATTTCATTCTTAGAATTCCACCCGGAGTAGAGGGCTTTCTTTTTCCCCTCCTCTTCCTCTGTTTTTAAGAGATCTTGAAGAAGCCTCACATCCAGGAGCTATGAGCAATTAGGGAAAACATACTGAGACTCAAAGCTTGTTGAAACAAAAGAAGCCACTGTAGCAAGTATAACAGAAGGCTAGGTCTTGTGGTGCATTTGCACCTGTGACTTCAGCACTCTGAGAGGCTAAGGAGAAGGACACAAAGTTTGAGCCCAGCCAAGTCAATTTAAGGACTTAGCAAGAACTATACCTATTTTAGTATAAAATAATTTTAAAAGGGATGGGGATTAGCACAGTGTGAAGGCCCTGGGCTCAATTTCTACTATCTTTTAAAAATGAACAACAACAACAACAAAAAAAAATCAGTTTGGGACTAGGCAGCGGAACCCTTGGCAGAGAGGCTTGGTTTGGGACTGGGCAGCAGAACCTTCAGCAGAGAGGCCTACTTTGGGACCAGGTAGCAGAACTTCAGCAGAGAGACTCAGCAAGCTAAATCAGGAGAACATCTGCCAGCAGGGCACAGAGGATTCACTTGCATGGGCCACAGCAGGAAGAAGCCAACCACAGCAGCCAGACCCAAGCCAGGCCCAGCTGGTCAAGTTTAAATTACATCTTGACCTGGTGAGCTGAGGCATACTGCTAGGCCCAGTGGGGCCCAGACCTAGACCTAGATTTATAGGAACATCCTCTCAAATAGAGATGGCAACAGGTAACTGGGGTGAACTTGTCTTCCTGGAAGACTCCAGGTACATAAAGGGGAAGTGACGAGACAGAACTCAGGCTAACTGATTTAAATACAAATTCCCAATTTAATATCTGCTTAGCTATATAGCCATGATGTTTGCTCTTATGGTCCAAAATACAAACTCATTAGTTACTAAAGTTTGTCAATTGCTAAATCTCATTACCCATTAGTAGTGTTGCTAATTGTATTACTGTAAATAGAAAGCAGTGTCTGCCTTAACGACATGTTCTCACTTGAGTAATAATATTGGGGAATACTTAGGTAATAACCTCACCAAAGCCCTATACCAAAGGACAGAAGACAATGCCAAACAGAAAGTCTCAATAGAGAGGGCAAAATCTTGGGATACACACAAAACAAGAACCTCTGACTCAGAAGAGATACTTAAAGAACAGATTCTTTACAGAGAGGCTCTGATCACAGTGATACAGCTAACTACTACCAAACTTTCACAAAAAAGGTATCACAGAAATCAAAATAAAGCATTCTCTCTGAAATATAAAATGACAAAGAGAATGAGTAAAATGCAATCTCAGGCTCTGAGTCCACTCAGAACAAATGCAAGAGGCACTAGCATAGAAGAAATTGGAAGTTACACACATGAAATCTCTGAAATAATAGCAACTGAAGTAAAGAAACAACTGCAGAAGAGTATACAGGATTTCAGATCATAAATAATAGCATCTTAAGTAAAGAAACTGCAGAAGGCTTCAGAGGAAGTCAGATCAGAAATAATCTCCCAAATAAAAAATGAAATAACAACTACAATGAAAGAATCACTAAGTGTTTCTAAAGAAAACACTGATAAAAAAATAGATGAGAATAGATAAATGATGGAAACCTTCAACGAGCAATATAGAAAAGAAATAGAATGTATGAAGCAGATTCAAAGAGATATTCGGGAGATTAAAAACTCAATTAAAAGTTGGCAAAAAATATCTGAATGCAAGCAAACTTTCAGATTTTGAAACACTGTTTCAGCTAGTGAAAAGGTAAGGAAAGATCTCTTTAAAACAACCAAGATGCAGGAAATAATAACTCAACAGCTGCAAGATGATGCAAAGATGAACAACATGAAACTAACAGGCATCAACGAGAAAGAAGCAGTCAACACAAATGATATAAAAAGAATATGGGCAGAAATAATAGCATAAAACTTCTCAAATATGGGGAAACAACCTGGCATTCAGGTAACTGAGACACACGGAACTCCAAATAATATTAACCCAATTAAAACCATACCCAGGTATATAATAATTAAGATCCCAGAAATTCAGCACAAGAACGGCATAATAAAAGCCACTAGAGAAAAGAAACAAATCACATTTAAAGGAAAACCCATCAGAATAATGGCAGATTTCTTCTTTCTAACCATCAAGTCAAGAAGAGCATGGAGTGAAGTATTTCAAGCTCTACATGAAAACAAATTCCAACCTCTACTGATACACCCTGCAAAAGTCTCTTTCAGGATTAATGAAGAAGTGAAATACTTCCATGACAAAGAATAACTAACGCATTTCATGACAACCAAGCCAACCCTACACAGAGTACTAAAAGATATTCTAGAAAGGGATCAAAATGACCACAACTCCAAGAATGAGATTAGAAAGAACCTGTCAAACAAGGAAAATAATTAAACATAGGAGAAAAGTAGGTAACCAAAAGCAGTAAAATAGCATGACAAACATGAGTCAATATGTATCAATTAGAACCATCAATGTAAATGGACTCAATTTACCAATTAAAAGAAATGGCAGAGTGGATTAAGAAGAAAAATCCAACAATATGTATTATACAAGAACTACATTTAACTCATAAAGAAATTCACAGGCTGAAAGTCAAAGGATGGAAAACAATACTACATGCTCCAGTACCTCAGAAAAAAGCAGGAGTAGCAATCCTGTTCACAGACAATATGAACTTCAAACCAAGAATGATCAAATGAAATGAAGAAGGCCAC
>NW_004524662.1:5882477-5883718 GCF_000260255.1 Octodon degus | reverse complement strand
AGAATACAACAAATCACCAAGACGATTATACACCATGACCAGTTAGGATTCATCCATGGGATGCATGGATGACTCAACATATGCAAATCTATAAACATAATACACTATATCGATAGAGCCAAAACCAAAAACTACATGATCATCTGAATTGATGCAGAAAAGGCTTTTGACAAAGTCCAACACTCATTCAGGATCAAAGCCCTACAGAAAATTAGAATAAATGGTCTCTACCTCAATCTGATAAAAGCCATCTATGACAATCCAACAGCCAACATAATTCTAAAAGTGAAAAAACTGAAATCTTTTGCTCTCAAATCAGGTACAAGACAAAGATGTCCTCTATCACCACTTCTATTCAATATAGTTCTGGGATCATTAGCTAAAGCCATTAGACAAGTGAGAGAAATAAAAGGAACAAGAACAGATAAAGAAGTTAAACTATCATTATTTTCAGATGACATGATACTTTACTTGGAAGACTCAAAAAACTCTACCAAGCTCTTAGAATTGAGAAACAAATTCAGTAGCATATCAGGTTACAAAGTCAATACTCAAAAACCAATATCATCCCTCTACGCAGATAACAAACACACTCAGAGAGAAATTTAAAAAAAAAAATCCTTCATAATAGCATCCAATAAATTAAATAACTAGGAATTAATATAACTACAGAAGTAAAAGACCTATAAAATGAAAATTACAGTACTCTGCAAAAAGAAATCAAAGAGGATTTCAGAAAATGGAAAGATATTCCTTACTCATGGATAGGAAAAACCAACATTGTGAAGATTGTCATATTCCCAAAATTGTTACACAGATTTAATGTAATCCCTATCAAAATACCACCAACTTACCTCAGCGATCTACAGAAAACATTCCTAAAGTTTATTGGGAACCAGAAAAGAACTAGACTAACAATGGCAATATTGGGCAACAAAGGCAAGGCAAGAGGCATTACAATCCCTGACTTGAAATTATGCTACAAAGCTACTGTCATAAAATCATCATGTTACTGGCAAAAAAAAAAAAAAAAGACCTAAGGATCAATGGAACAGAATAGAAGATGCAGATACAACTACAAACACACTTAACCATCTTATCTTTGACAAAGGAGACAAACATGTTCACTGGAAGAAAGACAGCCTCTTTAACAAATGATGCTGGAAAAACTAGCTCTCCACATGCCAAAAACTAAAACTAGATCCAGGTCTATCACCATCCACTAAGCTAAAGTCAAAATG
>NW_004524662.1:5879762-5880722 GCF_000260255.1 Octodon degus | reverse complement strand
TCAAGGAATGTGAATTAAAAGAACACTGAGATATCATCTCACCCCAGAAACAATGGCTATCATAAAGAAATCAACCAATTACAAATGCTGAAGAGGCTGTGTAGCGGGGAGGAACCCTTCTCCAGTGCAAATGGGAATTTAGACTGGTACAACCATTATGGAAATCAGTGTGAAGACTCCTTAAAAAACTAGGACTAGAAATCTCATTCAATCTAGCTATTCCTCTTCTGAGTATTTTCCCAAAAGTACTGAGAACATCATGCCACAATGATATTGGTGCACCCATGTTTATAGCAGCACAAATTTGTCATAGGCAAATCTAGGAAGCAACCAATATGCCCATCACCTGAAGAATGGATGAAAAAGATATGGTATTTTTATACAATGGAGTATTACTCAGCTATAAAGAAAGACAAACACGAAGGCTTCATAGGTAAGTGGATGCAACTAGAGGCTATATGCATAAGTGAAATAAATCAGACCCACATGTGTAAATATCATACTGTCTCCCTAGTGTAAGAACCCAAAAGAAGAACTAAAACCTGAAAGGCATAACATATAGTAAAATGGAAAGAAACAGAACTTGACAACTTAAACAACAAAGATGAGAGAAAGAAGAAAAGACAGGAAAAAAAAGTAGGGGGAAAACATGCAAGTATAGGAGACTGCCCGGGGCCACGGGATCCTGAATAGACCCAGAACACAGGCCCAGCAAGTGAGTGAGATGACCCGGGGCCCAGGCCCGGCATATGAGTGAGACTACCCAGGGCCTGCAGATCTTCATTTGACCCAGAGTGCAGGCCTAGCAAGGAACCCTTCAGCAGAACTCCCTGCAAAGAGGCTAGAGGCAAGACCCACCCAGCTGATTCAGGAGCAGAACATCTTTCAGAGAGACACAAAGGGTTCAACTCTAATGGCTGCATAAGAAAGAAGTGGAGCACAGCAACCAGATCCAAACAA
>NW_004524662.1:5874415-5875812 GCF_000260255.1 Octodon degus | reverse complement strand
AATGCTATCACTATGTATATATAAAATGTACCAATAAAAAAAATTCAAGGAAACAAATTTTTTAAAAACCATGCAAGTATATATACAGGATGGCTGAGGTGATTGTACTAAATATTTCCATCAGTTTTTTGAAAATAGTAGTTAATGTGTAGAATTTTCACCTTGACTAACTCTGTATGCTGGTATCTGTGATCCAAGCAACTACATAAAGGACAACAATGTGTAATACAAAAACTATGCTTGAATACCTGTCATTTTGGTCTCCTAAATGTATACTGTTTCTAATGTCATATCAATTATTGCTATACTTCCTTTAAAATATTTTTTCGAAAGGTAAGAAAAGGAAAAGAGACAAGAATGGAAATTTAAAGTTTCTTGAAAGCACACGGTAATATTCAATCATATGTCCAATCTTACATAACTATATCTGTTAATCTGAGCAACAGATTTGATGATAAAAATAGTAATATATCAACCATTGTTAATCAGCTATTCTTATTTTGAAAATCTATAACATATTGCATTGGTTACCCTGCTTCTGTCTTTGTTTGATTTTTGTTCTTGCTTTTGCTTTTCAAAAAAAGATTAAATTAAAAAAAAAAAAAAAACATGAGTAAGAGAGATTTCTCAGTCACCAAGTGTCCCAGCACCTTTGTGTTTCAACAGCATTTGTAATTAAAAGGTCATTTTTTTTTTCTGTATTTATGGCCGGGTCTACAGGGTCTCACTACCTGGATTGGACTCATAGTGATTCTCTTGTTTTCAGCCTTCCAAGCGCAGACATTACTGTCACGAGCCACCACGCCCAGTCTTTATCAACATCTCAGCACGCCCCGGGGATGGGGCTGGCACCACAGCCTAGGGATGGAACCCCAGCCACTGCTCTGTGCCTAAGCAGGCGCTTTTGTCCACTGAGCTATCATACTGGCCCTAAAAAGTTATTTATTAAAAAACAAAACAAAACAGTTTTAAAAAGCTGGCATCAGTGCAGGAGCCCTAAAGGGATACAAACAAGGCCCGCCCCTATATGGACCTACAGAAATCCGGCAATGAGGTAGGTGGCTACCTCCCTCCTCCCAAAGAAAAGTCAACTCAAGGGTAACTGGATAAAATGCAGCAGCCTGACATTCTGAAGATGTGCCTTGCACAAGTGTGTCCACTCCAGCGCTCCATCGGGTCGCCTGCGCTCCTCCCCCATTCTCACGCCAGAGCTCCCCTCAGCTTAGGTCAGTCCCCTTACTCTACCAAAGTTCACTCGTCGACCCTGGGTCTTGGTGAACCCCATGAAGGACGACACAGGGCGAGACCCTATCGCTGCGCCTGGCTGCCCCGAGGTAAGGATCATGCGGGTCCTGAGCTCCGACCTTGTGGAGGGCGCCGGGCCTTGCCCGCTGCTC
>NW_004524662.1:5870347-5873810 GCF_000260255.1 Octodon degus | reverse complement strand
CACATGGTGTACGATTTCTAGATTAAGCTGAACGTTTATTTCTCAGCACTGCAAAAACCCCTGTTAAAAGAATAAAGGATAATTTCATCAAAATCTGAGCCAGATCGTCAATTTTAATTAGAATTTCTGAAAAAAAAAATTGACCCCCTGCTGAGAAATTAACCACTATTGAAATACAGTACTCCACCTCAGGTTGACTTAACCCATCAAGAATGTAAATTCCCTAGGGTAGAACTAATGCAACTCTGCTTTGGCAGTAAAGGAGAAATAGGATTTCTAGCCCCTTCAACCTGAGTAGTGCTGGTGCTGGTGGTATTGACTTCCAAATCATTACTGCAGTCAACAATAATTCTTTTAATGCTTGGGACAATAAGGCAGATCCATGATAATTACAGTTCTTAATCTCCACATACAACAGCCCTAATCACACTTAGTTTAAGAATATCCTAAAGTATTAATAAAACAAATACACTGTAAAGCTTTTACTTTCTTCTGATTCAAGTCATTTTTAAGCTCAACTGACTTGAGGAGGGTCTCTCCCAAAAGTCCTATCCAGATCACCTGAATCATAAGGTTGTGCTAGAGGCAACGAATTATGTTTTCCACTTACACAAGATTTTGTGGCCAAGACATTCCTATGGCTAATTGGCAGTCTTAACTACCATTACAGATAAGTCTTTATACATCCCTGAAATTCATGTTATCTCTTAGACACAGCACTTCCCAATTTATATAATCATTCTGTTAACTTTGAGGTTGTGTCACAGGGTGGTGCATATTTGACTGGAAGGTCATGCAACAATTTACAGATTGCTAGAGAATTTGGGGCCATAGACTATTAGTTTAAAGCAGAATTTTAAACACTTTCAATTAAAGGCATTCTCTTTCATTTTAAGTTGTGTCTGCCTCCCTTCAAAATACATACACTGTCGTACACTAAAATATCACAAGAGTTGAGTGGGTTTTTGCGGTGACATCTGTGTTTAATCGGCTTTCTTTACAGTCATTTGTTTTTATTTATTAACATGTTAGCTGAATATGTTTTCTGACTGCTGTCTTCCTTTGCAAGGGTCAGGAGTACCATTTCCTACCCTGTGATATAGACCTCTTTTTTCTTTGACAGTAGGGGTTGAATCCAGGGCCTTTACACTGATCTAAAAGGCTGATCCCCAGGCTTTTAGAAACCTGGACCATGAAGTAGAATTCATTATTTTGTTCACCGGCCTTTCAAAATTTTGTTTTTAAATTTCTGACTGAGTCTAATTAAGTTCCCTAAACTTGTCTGAAATTTGTAACCCTGCTACCTCATCCTCCCAGAGTGCGGAGATTGTGGGTGTAAGCCACTACAAGGCAAAAATGGGCCTATTTTGAACAAGTTCTTTTTCATACTGTGGGTGTCTTCCACTTTCATTTTATAAGTGAAAGATTTCTTATTTTTGATATATGTTTTTGATACATAATAATTACATTCATCTTGGTGAACTGTTACTGTTACTCATAGCATCTTGATCATTTTTACTTTCCCTCCCCCTTCCCCGGAACCCATTCACACAATCAGAGTCTATCTCCCTGTTGCAATTGGCTTTTGTAGATTGCTGTTTCTATTATGACATAAATTTCTATCATGACATAAATTTCCTATATATTTGTATAAAGTATCTGGATTTCTTTATGAGAAATAAATAGTACATTTAAAGTGATAATTTCTGAAAATTTATTCATTGGTTTTAATTTTTAGTCCTCAATATCCACTTATATGTTCTAGATTTCTGTGCTACCCTCTAAACAATTTTCCCTTTTGCAGTGCTGGGGATCAAACCCATGACCTTGACCAACATGCTAGACAAACTGTACAATTGAGCCCCGTCACATTACCTTGTAGAACAATAGTAATAAAGATACTTAAGACACAGTATCACTAGAATATAGAAAAAAGACTATATGGAGGATTGTTTAATAGTTGTTTTCATTTTTTTCTGGTATCGGGGGCCTGCCCCGTAGCTCAGTTCTTTAAGTGGCTGCTTCAACAAAGCAGTCAGGCTCAGGTTGCTGTGGTTCAGTCCCCACAACTCAAGCCAGCCAAACCTGCCCTGAAGGCATTTGGAGCAAAAAAAAAAAAAAAAAAAATCCTTCTGGTACTGGGAGTCAAACTTAGGACCTTGCAATTGCCAGGCAGGTGCTTATGTCACTGAGCTATCTGTTGGCCCAATACTTGTTTCTATATGTGCTCTTATTCCTTTACTTAGATCCTACCCTCACTTAGTGTTCAATCAAATTTTAGTTTACAAGTTACTTTTTCCTTCCTTGGACAACTAACTGCTTGATCTTTCTACCAGACTGCTGCATTTCACTCAGAAGCTAACCTAATAACATCTGGCACAGGGCAGATGTAATGAAGTAATGACTATTGGTTGAATATGTATTGGAATTCATTATCAACTGCTAGAGGCTATCCCTGAGTATAATAGGTTGCTTCTTTCTTTCTTTCTTTCTTTCTTTCTTTCTTTCTTTCTTTCGGATCTTGTTAAATTGCCCGCACTAGCTTTGAACATGTAATTCTGTTCCCTGCCAACTAGCTGGGATTACAGGCATACTTCCCACTAAGCTTTGTGCTTTATCAATGTCTAGGACTGGGTAAAAGATGTAACATTAATCTTGATGGATCTGTGTAACTAATTAAGATTTTCCCTAACTTCTACATTACTTCCATTCCTAGTGGAATTAAAAAGTGAGGTTACCTCTGTCCTTACTGAAACTCCCTTTTTGCCTAGGGCAGTATCCTAAGGAAAGGCCTATGGCAGCAGCTTCCAGTCTTAGCCTTGCAATTTAGATAACTAGTTCCTTTCTGGATTCATGGGATTCTTTTTATCAGCTATATATACTTTTCTGTTTCAATGGTCCATGAATATTTTTGATATGTAAGTAGGTTGACATCCATTAGTTTGTCCTAGTAAGTGTGTTTGCTTCATTCTCTCTCTCTATCTCTATGTCTCTCTGACTCTTTCTCTGTCTCTCTCTATCTCTATGTCTCTCTGTCTCTGTCTCTGTTTGTCTGTCTCTCAGTCTGTGTCTGTGTCTCTGTCTGTCTGTCTGTCTCTGTCTCTCTGTCTCTCTCTCTCTGTCTCTCTCTGTCTATCTCTATTCTCTCTGTCTCTGTCTCTGTTTGTCTGTCTGTCTCTCAGGCTGTGCCTGTGTCTCTCTCTGTCTCTCTGTCTCTGTCTGTCTCTGTCTCTCTCTCTCTCTCTCCCTCTCTCTCTCTCTCTCTCTCCCTCCCTCCCCCTACCTCTCTCCTTGCCCGTCTCTGTACTAACAATTGAACCTTGACAGTGACTTACATCCTCAACCCACTTTTTCATTTTATGTAAAACTAGGTCTAAGGTGTCTCCCACACCAAGCCTGGGTTTGAACTTCCATTCCTCCTGTTCGAAGAGTACTGTAATTATAAGCTGGTGTTGCCACACCT
>NW_004524662.1:5828381-5870247 GCF_000260255.1 Octodon degus | reverse complement strand
GACAATTACCAAAACAGAAAATCAACACAGTCTCATGTGTTTCTTTGTTTTCAGTTTTACCACTCTTACCTAAGTTTTCATTATTTTCCAAGTAAAATATATTATCTTCTAGATGGTTCTGTTCTTGGCTAAGCTTTTCACTTTTCTTCAGCCCTATACATTGCTGACTGATGGGAGTGAAAATATATCTATATACATGTTTATTATCTCTCAAAAGAGAAAAGAAAGCCCTCGTCATTCTGTAACACGCGATTTCCAGTAGTAGTGGTGTTTTGATTATGTCCTCATCTGAAGTTTCATGTCCTCTCCTCTTTGGAGCATCAGTCCTGGAAGCCCCAGACCCATTCTTACATCCCTTTTAATTAGTTTTGGCCAAGAAAATTGGCTTGCCATCTCTTCTATCATTGTAATGCTATGTTGAAACTCAGTTGAGAAGAAAAAGGCTCTAATAAGCTATTAGCATACCTGTTCATATTAAATTAATGTCTTGTAGGACCTGTTCCACCCCGCAAGCTGTGCCATAGAGAGTCATGATAGAAGAATGTAGAAAAGCATTTGATTTTGATTTTTGAAGATTTAAGCAAATGCCTGGACCAATAAGGTTTATTAAACCCTTATATCCAATTATTACACAAGAGGAAGATAGTTTTCCGTTTTGATATTAATGAGAAGGTCATGTTGCCAGTTCTAATCATAGAAGAATCTTTTTGTGCTCAGTGATAGCAAAAGTAGCAGCAAAAATAGATAATCTGAGTTTTCTTTTTTTTTTTTTTTGGCTGGCTCAGAATGCCTTCAGGGCATGTTTGGCTGGCTGGAGTTGTGAGGATCGAACCACAGCAACCTGAGGCTGACTGCTTTTTTGAAGCAGCCACTTAAACAACTGAGCTAAGGGGCAGGCCCCGCTAATCTGAGTTTTCAATGAATCATGGGAGGTAGCACCTCTACTTTATATTACTGAGATTTAAAAAAAATAGAGGTATCTCCTTATTTCATCTTTCACATCTTGCTAGCAAAGTTGAGGACAAACTGTGGCACATATGGAACAAAAAATGACAAATGGTAATATCAAAAAGTTTATACATGAAAACATGTAAGCATCCCTTTGTGCTTTGTGCTGGATTTCTTTGCTTCATTTTACTTTGTTTACCTCAGTTATTAAGCAGTCATGTTTTAGTTCAAATAGCTTATTCAACAAATTATAATCAGAGTTTATATATTAAAGCAAGAATTTTTATTGTGGCCTTTCAAAGGTATATCACTATTTAGTACTTGTCCTAAATTCCTTGCTTCTATAAATGCTATAAGTTAATTTGTGATAATTCCATAATATAATTATAAATTGCCAAAGTTAACAATGAATTATTTTGTTTCAGTTTTGATAGGTATCCTCACATGACAGAAGACAGTAACATTTGGTGGAAGGCAAGAACTTAATTTATAGCTTATTATGATAATGGACAATTGAAAGAAAACTAAAGACTCTACTACAGAAACCGATACTAATCATGTTTACCATTTTTAACTGAGTTTATCCAATGTATTAAGTTCTTTTTAGTTATTTTGTTACTGTGATGTAAGAGCCAATAAGAATGGGGACACAACTTCAAAAACTCATTTGAAGCTGTAAGGACAAAGAGCAAGCTATTTCCAGAATGTATTGAATACATCTTCTGTAGGTGCTCATTTGCTTTGTGATTCACTAACTCCCCTGTTCCTGTGTGGCACCAGCTCTGCTCCAGTATCAAGTAGCTGGACCCCAAGCATGACTGGTGTCTTCTCTTAATCTGCTGTCTGCCTGTGCAGCCCTGGGTTCAGACTCTGAGGCTTTAGTTGGAGCTAGGTCTTCGTTTTCTATTGTTAGTACATGATTACACTACATGAAGTTTACATTAATTCTAGGGAGTAGGTACATGTATATAACATACGTAGTTTGCTTTTTATTCCCTATCCCCTCCCATCCACCTCCAACCCTCCACCTCTAGATCTCCTTTTCTCATTTTCATCATTATTAGTTTATAGTTCATGTTTTTGACATATAATGTTCATTCTTGTTGTAAGTACTTGATACATATGCCTGACACATTTTAAATCTTTTTATATATCCCCTGCCCATCTCTTGGACCCCTTCCTGTTTGAAAAAAAAAAAAACCCTATCTTCCTGTTTCTTGTTCTCTCTCTTTATTTTACTCTTTATTTGTACTTTCCATTACTCAAACAAGAAAACCCATGCAGTATTTAGGCTCATGTGTCTGATTTATTTCACTTAATAGTATGTTTTTCAAGTATATCCATTTTTCTGTAAATGTCCTGAATTTATCCTTCTTTATAGCCAAGTAGTATTCCTTTGTGTATACATGCCACATTTTATGTATCCATTTGTCTGTTGATGTTGGGCATGCAGGCTAATTCTAGGATTTAGCATGAATTGCACTGCTATAAACATGGGTTTCCATGTATTGCTGCAATATGATGTCTTTATCTCTTTTGGAAAGATACCTAGAAGGGGAATAGCTGAGTCAAATGAAATTTCTAATTTTGCTTCTTTGAGGAATTTCCATGCTGATTGTATTAGTATAAATTGGCCAACAACAGTGCAAAGGACTTCCTTTTACTCCTGCAGCTTCTCCAGCTTTTTCTTAATTATTTCAACCCTTTCAGTGTTGTTTTAATTTGCATTTTTCTTTTTTCTTTTTATTTCTTTTTTTGTATTTTTAGTACAGAGTCTACAGGCTCTCACTAACCAGATTGGACGCATAGTGATCCTCCTTTCTTCAGCATCCCAAGAGCTGGGATTACAGGTGCATGCCACCAGCCTCAGTCTTAATTTGCATTTTTCTAAGGGCCGGAGATGATGAACATTTTTTCATATATCTTTAGCTTCTGGGTTTTTGCTTTGCCCAGAAGCTGTGGAACCTATGTGAGTTGCTAGTGAATGATGAAGGATATATCACCAGAAGTACCAGTGCTCAAGGCATGTGAGGAGGATGTTGGGGGCTGGTGTGATGGGAACGAAGATGGGGGTAGAAAAAACACCTGTGCAACAGACAAGGGGTATAATTGTGCAAGCCCTGGATCTGGGAATGGCCCCACACCCCTAAAGCAAGAGCATTTATGGGGAACTGCATCCTTCTGCCAAGCTCCCACCACCAAAATTCTAATTACATCCACAGCTCAAATCCTGAATCTGAAGTCCCGGAACTCTCCTTTTCACACTTCATCTCTTTTTTTGGCTGCTCTCATCCATTTCCTAAACTCTCCCTCTCAGTCTCTCTTTTCCCATGCCCTTAATGTTGTCATCATTTAAAGAAAGAACTGTGTGGGTCTCAGAGAAGTAAACCAGCCTGTTGCATGCAGCTAGAACTACTGGGAAAGATTAGACCACGGAAGTCCCTAACAAAATTACCTCTGATTCCCTCTCTTCCCATGAAGCAAAACCAGAAATGCTATATTGACATTTCTCAGCTGCTAGCTATAGTTCTAGGCCCTTCTGTCCTGCCTTCATGGCTATTACCCCGAACACTAAATGTTGACATAGCCCATCACCTGACCCCAGCATTCTAGGCATGGCCCTCGGACAGTGAAACACCCATTAGAGGGACACTGAATCTGTGCATATTTGTCCATGGTTATTCCATGGTTATTCAGTGTCCCTGGTTATTCCATCAAGACTGTGGGCATCATGGCTAGAGATGAGCCCTGTGAGGTAGGAGCCCCCAGAGTCTCCCTGGTAACTCATCTTCTCAGCTGTTATTCCAGCTTGTTCCCTGTGAAAATCTTTTCAGTTTCCCTCAAGACAACTGAACTATTCATACTCAAGTTTCTGAACTAGTAAAATTGATCCATAACTGATTATTAGGAAGGATTTTTTTTCTCTGTAACCACCTCTTTTTCTTCATTCCCTTTAAGATACTTACTGATCTATTTGACCCTGTGATCCAGGAGCAATACAGATGTTAAAGCACGCCACTGATCCTGATGCTATAAAGTGAGTAAAGTATTCCACTTCTCATCTGTGTTGCTGTGTACAGCACTCTCAAGCTCCATTCCCTACACCTTGATCATTTCCTGACTCATGTTCATTATACTGCTGCTGTTGATGTGGGGAGATAATGATATCTTAAGGAATGGCAAAGATGGAGAAGATAAGAAAACTGTAAAAAGAGCCCCAGGAGAGAGTAGGCCAGAGAAGACAGGTGGGCTGTGAGACCCAGCAGCCACCCGGAGGATTCCTAATCCAAGTCGCTTTGCTCTTCTAAGAGCTGCTTTCTGTTTGATAAGCCCATGCCCCCATTGCTGACTGTAGCAAGAATGGATCAAGACTGGCCAGGTGCTCAGCGTGAGGCAGCTCCTTACCTCTTTTATTCTCCATGCCCACAAATACCCTTTTTTCCTCTGTCTCTCCCAATTCTTGTCTGGCCTCTTGATCCTATTACCTCCTGCCCTCAGGCACAACAATGAGAAGAGCTTCTTGATCCGGGTGACTGAGGTAGGATCATAAAAGGTCATCTCCGTGGAGAAGAGTGGCAACGGGAAGACAGTGTTTCAAAGAGTCTTCCAGGGCCTCAAAGATGTTAGAGAGAGGTCTTTAAGGGAATGAGGTAGGAAAAAATAAGGAAAGCCAAAGAGCAGCTCAGGTGGATTGACTATATCATTGATCAACCAATCCAGTAAATAGAGTCACTGTTAACCCAGGATGAGTATAAACTAGAGAATCCTGGAAAAACCAGGACATATGGCTACTCTAAGGAAAGGGAAATAGAATGTTAGAAACATAAGGATTTAAATAAAACAGTTGTCAGATAATGCAAAGAAAGAATAACAGAAGCAGCAAGCTGGTGCTGTGGGTATGTGGGACAGGATAGTGGGTACAGATAAGAAAAATGTTTCCACATCTTGCATGTTCAAGTTTTTAAAGTAATTCTCTAGTTCTTTCTTTTGAAGGGAGAAGGTTGAGCCCAGGTCTAACTCCATAGCTCGGGTTGGCCTTGAACTCACTACGTAGACCATGCTGTCCTTGAGCTCATGTCAATCCTCCTGCCTCAGCTTTGCAAGTCCTGGAATTACAGGGATGAACTACCACCTCCCATATCTTTCAGTTCTGAGCCAACCAAGATTAGTCTTGACTTTGGATTCTTTTGTTTCTGATGAAGTATCAAGTCAAGACTTGAAGTTAAGAGTGAGAGAGAGAATGGGGCAGGTGAATAGCTCAATTCCCATTGTGTATGGCTCGCCATGAGTGATTTAGCTGAATCCACAGTTTTAAGCAGTCTTGTCCTACCATATTCAGTTCTACATTAGAAAACGCCATAAATTCAGTTCTTACTGTATATCCTCATATGTATAGTTGTGTTTTGGATTTACAAAAAAGAGAAGTTTTAGATTTTAGCCAAGAACATACACACTTTGGCAACTAATAGATAACAGTTTTACCGTGAGGGAGTAAGGGAGTGTGGATGTACTTTTGAAATTATGTATCTTTGTTACCTTATCTATGAAATCAAGATAAGAAGATTTCCCATGTTTTACATTGTCATAGGGAATAAATGAATTAACCCAGATAAATTAATTGGTACACAGAAAGTCCCAGTAAGTGTCCACAGTCTGATTATTCTTGATGGAAGGATTTCCCTGTGTTTAGCATGTAGAAACTCCCATGCCGTGGTTCTTTCTGAAAGTTAAACAGGGTCCCCTTCACTCATGTTGGGTCGTGGGCTTTGTGTCCGCTGCTGTGGCAGATCCTCTGTCACTTTAACTCTAATAGTCCTCTGCGTGGTTAGGATGACTGAGGGCAGCACAATGCCCTTCCTGTGCCCTCATGCTCTCTCCCACAGATACCCAAGAATCTGGCTCTTCTGCCCTGTTTTCACATTTCTCTGCTTTCTCCCATATGTTCTTTGTACAGCTAACAGAAGGTTCTCTTGCATCTTCTATTTCATAGCTTGTACCCTCACTTCCTGTCTGCAAGAACCCTCTGCTCATTAGCAAAGCAGAGATAATGCATGCAGAACACATTGAATAATTAATTCTTTCTGAGTTCACTTTACCACCTCTGTTTATTTCCCTGGATCATTCTTAATGCATCACTCCCTCAAGTTTCTTTGCATGCATGATGATAGTAACAAATTATTTTCTCCAACCTCCCCCTCCCCAATATTATTCATTCACATCCAGACTTCTGACTCTACACATATTAGGGTTTCTGTGGGTCTAGCTAAAGACACATATCCCTGATTTTTTTATTAATAGAATCTTTGTGGACTCTTGTGGAGAGGCTGATCCAGGAGCATGGCTGGGAGTTGTTTTGGAAGTAACATTTAGGATAAATTTTAACTTGTCCATCTAAGCTGAACACTGAACTTTGGGCAGGAATTGCATCAAACTGTCCCTGCTTAACAAAGTAAAGGATTGCTGGGGTCACAGAGGGTTATAAATAAGGCAAGTGGTGTGTCCAGGGAGGGAAAAGGAGTGGGCACTTTAAAAGCAGCCAGAATCACTGACTAACTAAAGTCAAAGGAAAGAGCTCTAAGCAGCTAGGAAGTCCCTCCCTTTGATCCATGTCTCCTGTTTAGGATAGCCACTTCCCAAACAAGCTGAAGAAAGTAAGACTCCAAAACAATGGTGGGGTAGATGCTTCTGCCACAGGCACCACCTCTGACTCTAACTTGGATCAACTGGGCAAGTCAGAGGTGAGATGCTGAGGAATCAGAGTAAAGAGAGTAAGTCTATGGGAGTTAGGTTCTGACAAAGAACCTCAGGAATGTAATGCAATTTGAAATGAAATTCAGGTTGGTGGGGAGGTATTGGAAATGAGTTTCAAAAGCAGAAAAGTCAGTGCTAAAGAAGTTCAGATCTTGGGAAGTAAGGTTCTAGGACTGGAGATCAACGATTGATTGATTGTGAAAGGTATCAGGAAAGAGCCGAGAATATCCATATCCCTTATCCTCTTATCTACAATCACCATGAGCTTCCTGTCTCAGGCAGATAACTCAAGATCTCCAGGCATCAGACTCACCTCATGGTGACCAGTTCTATTTGTGCTGGACCTGCCCTGCACTCCTGCCTCTGTTCTAGTAGAAACTCCTTGCACACTCAGGCTGTGTGTTATTTCTCTTAGTGGGATGAGGAAGGAGCAGCCTTCAGGAAATGAAAAGAAGCAGTGGTGGGATTTATGATGGAAGGAGACGATAGGTGTGGCATGCCAGAGAAGTTGGCTGTCAGCAGGTGGAAAGCATTAGCATTTACCCATCTTCCTCCTCAGTGGCTGAGAATAATTAGGGCACACTTTATTTGTTCTGATGTACATTTCTCTCTGGCCATCTCCCTCAACTGTAGAGACAGGCTCCTAGCAGGTGCCCCAGGAAGCTGGTCAGTGCCAGGGCCCAGGAGTGTTGTGTCCAGTACTGAGAACCCCAAGCTGAGCTGCGACCTGTAATGACACGGAGTAGAAGAAGCATCACAGTTTTGCTCCCGAGAAGCCACTGAAACATTAAAACTAGTTCTCAGCCTATAAACCCTTTTACTCCAGGGATCTCCATGTGGGGGAAAGGAGGCAGTTCTAGAGGTCAGACCACACCACGTTAGGGCTTAGATGTGGGCCAGCAGATGGATGATCCACTGTTGGGAACTCACTCTGCCGTTCAGGAGTCTCTTTCCCCTCATGCTGGGCCCATGCAACTGCTCGTCGCTGCTCAGGACTCAGAAGGGCCATTTGCTCGGGAGTGACTGCTGCAGCCTGAATGCTGGTGAGTCTGGATAGCTGGGTGGGGTTGAACACCACCTGGTGGTAAAGGTAAGAATCAGTGCACCCCTGTAGCACCGGCTGTCCTGAGGTCACCCCGCCCCAGTCCATCAAAGCTTACAGTGAATTTAGGAGCAGGGATTACAGAAATGGCAAGAGGGGTCAGGCCTTGGATCTGGCCCTGCAGTAGAGCTGAAAGAGCCAGGTCTGGGATCCCAGCTGTTGAACAGAGGAAGACGCATGTCATAGAGAGGCCTATTACTCTCCATCTGCTCCCCCATGTCCTACCACAGACCTTCCCTGTTGTGACTCTATTCCCTTTCTTAAACAACTTTCAGACTGGCATTTCAGAAGTCCAGGGTGATCCTTCCCAAGTCCACCCATATATGGAAACCAAACCATGGCAGTGAGTTCCTACCGTGGGCCAGCCTCTCTACCTGCTATAGAACCAATTTCAGTGAAGATCTCAGGCCCCCAGTTACTAACTGGGCCAAAGCCACCAGGCAGCACAAGGAGATGGGCCAGAACCTCCAACTGTTCCTCAGAGCACTGGAGATGCAGATTGCCTAGGAAAAGAGCTGCTTGGCTGTGAAAGAGTGGGAAGGAAAGGAGAAGAATTGAGCTTTGGGGATTGAGGTTGTGTTTGTATGACAGGTAGAGTAAGAGATGCTTCAGATGTACTTCCTTGTTCCATGGAGTGATCCTTCATGATCCTGCTTTCCCCAGTGAGCCCTCCATTAACACCACCACCCACAAGCCCCCCAAGTGACCTAAACTCCCAACTGCTGATATGCTGTAGCTCCTCTGGCCGCAGTCCACAGAGTGTGTAGCCCAGTGCTGTCAAGTGAATGAAGTCCAGGTGGCTGACGTGCCGACCACTCTGTCGTAGGAAACTGGAGACCACAACCCGGAGCTACAGTGGAGGTTGGGGAGAAGGACACAGGATAAGAAGAAAAGTCGTGGGGAATTATTGGACAGGGAAGTAACTAGGAGAGTGATGGGTGGCACTGAATTATATTTTATTATTAGGATCAGAAGCTGTCATAGCCACAGAGAAGATCAAAGACGCCCCCATCCCTTTCCCAAATAAAAAGAGGGGAAAAAAGAAGTCCTCTGAAAAAAAGACAGGAGAGAGCACTTTTTATTCAAGGCCTCAAAATGAATAAACCAAAGTGTCTCAAAGGTCACCATATGGTTTATTAAGAAACAAAGAATTCCTTGGGCCTTAGATAAACCACAGGTCTGGGTCTGTGGGATGGAAACTCAGGGAGTAGCTGCAGGAGAAGGTAAAATTTCACCTGGACAGAGTTCCAGCCGTCTATCTGCCCCAGGGTACTCAGCACTCCCCAGTCCACCAGGGTCAGCTCCTGTAGCTCCCGCTCTCCTAGACCTATTAAGAGCCGGCCCAACTGCAGAATCTGCTCAGGACGGAATCCTCGAGGGGGACCCCATAACTGCCAGGGAGAGAGGAACAACATAAATAGGAAAAGCACTGGACTAGGAGTCAGAAGGCTGGGTCTTAATCTTGCCTCTGACCTTAGCAGTGAAATCACTTGTCTTTTCTTTAGTTTTACTCAAAAGAAAGCATTAGACAATAGCTCTTACGACTAAGGGGTTATAGAAAAAACCCTAGAATATCGCAAAGCAAAGCAAACTCTACTCCATAAATTCTAGATTTTTATGTGTAATGCAGTCACTGATGTGCCTGTTAAAACACAGATGCTGAGGCTCCACACTGAGATTCTTAGACTGGCATTGTACCCCAGCAATGGTATTTTAAAAACCTGCTCTTTAGATAATTTTGATGCTAAAATTTGATGAGTACTTCTCTAGTCTCTCTATGTCTGTACTAGCTCCATTTCCTTAATGTTGATCCCCTTTGAACTACTTGTGATCCAAACCCTCTATCTCCTGTTTTTGTCTCACCCAGCTGTCCATGCTCTTGTACTCCACATTGTGCCTAACCAACTGCCTCATGTTTTCCCCTCTAACTGTGGGTGGCCTCTCCATTCCTGACCTTCTTTGCCTTGCCCATGGCTGCCTGTAGTTCCTCAGGCCCAAGCCCTGGGTCTGCTGCAAACAGTGCCAGGCAGTCCTCAAAGTCTGAGAGCTCCATCTCTGCAATCTGTGTTGCAGACCAGGCTGCTGGGAAGGTCCCTCGGATGTCTGCACAAGTTGGTACAGGCTCTGAAGGGGGAAAGCAGGTTCAGGGGTCAGTGTAGTAATATGCTTAGAGAGATATCTATAGATGAAATGACCCTCCCAACCTTTGGAAGATGGGGCAGTGCAGGAGGGATGGCTATACAGTGAGATTTATAGAGTTTAGGGCATTGGTGGCAAACCTATGGCACATAGGTTGTTTGTTTTTCATTTAAGACAAAATATGTTATGGATGAGTTGTTTTTTCTAACTAAAACCTCAGTATTCAGGTTAATTGCAGTGCTAGCACTTTGTGATAAATAAATGGGTTTTGGGTTGAAGTGTGGGCTCTCAGTCCCAAAAAGGCTTGCCATCACTGATTTAGAAGATATTAGAACAAGAAGCAATTGGGGAGCAAAAGGCCCTAATTTCATAGGTAGAAGACTAATGAGGTTGCCCTTGTATTTTATGGCAGAACTGAGATAGAACCTACATCTAAACCTCATACTTTTTCCCTCCTAAGGATCTCCCCAGCAGAGAGCTTCATACTTAGCCCAAAATAGGGCTGAGTCTGTTGATAAGAGAAGAGGAAAATGGAGTCCTGGGCTAAAAACCTAAGAAAGCTACCTTGGTATAAGATACCAAGATGAACAAAATACCTTGGCAATTATGTCAAAAGCCTAGCGAGTATAAAGTTTGTAAATTTTGTCAAAAGGCACACTGTACTTACAGAGCCTAGGTTTCCCATCACCTCTATTGCTGGAGTTCAAACCGGGGGCCTCCTGCATACTAGACAAGCACTTGGCCATCAAGCTATACCCCACATTTCTGGGAGTATTGTTTCAGAATCATAGTTTCACTCTGTTGGATATATGAGTGTTTAGGGAGCCTCACCTGGAAGATTCTCAGCAGCTGGTCGCACAACTCCAGCTACCAGGGCTACTTTCTTAGGAGCAAGCTGTGGTCTCCCACACAGCTGTCCCACTCTGCTCTGCTCCCAGCTTTGCTGCTTTTCTAGAAGCCGCTCCAGGGTCTCTGGGCCCAAAGCCTCCTGCATAAGTAAGTACAGGGTGGGGGAGAGGTCTGAATAGGTTCAGGGCAGCTGCTGCAGCTGTTATTCCAAATCCTGATAGGTTTAGCAGCCTTCCGCAAATCCATATTATACTTCCTTTGTTGTCCTTGGCCTGAGATCGCTATAACCAGTTCAGCCATTGCCTGGTGCATTTACTCTCTCCATATCCCTTCAGCTTACCCTGGGAATCAAGGAAATGGCCTCAGTGGACAGAGTAAATACTAGACGTCCAGCCTGCTCCACTTCATCCTGGCTCCACAATTCTGGTTTCCTAAAGGACAGGAAGATGATCATTTGCTGGGAGCTAAGGGAACCTTGAGGAAAAGAGGGCATAGTAGGAGTGAGGATTCAGGCTCCAAGGGCCATCAAGCACAGGGAAGGGGCTGCCACTGATGATGGAAGTTGAGGGGCTGGGTACAGGAAACATTAGAATCCGAACTTCCCACAGGTCCATACCCAAGAGCAGGATCCTGCAACAGCAGCCGTCCCAGCTCTGTGGCAAATGTCTCTCCTAGACAGAAGCCCTGCAGCTGAATGAGATGGGACAACAGGATCTGTAGAGGGATCCGTCGTATGCTGTCTACACCCAGGAATCCAACCAAGGGGCCCAGTGTCTCCAGAACTTTCTCTGAGATAGGAGTCTCCTTTGGAACCTGGAGAGGGGCATTGGTCTTGAGTAGTGCACCTCTGGGCTCGTTGATCAAGATGCCAAGTCCCTTGACCTTCCTCTCCTGCCCCCAACTTAACAGCCTAGGATGCTCACTACCTTTCTTCACTTTCTTAAGCATGAGTGAACTCAGATAGGAGCAAGGTAGAAAGACTATGAGGTGGGATCCAGTGGATTTCTCAGGTCCCACTTGGATGGACAAGAATCACAAAGCAGGTTATTAAGGAACAGAATCCAGAGGCAAGTCTCAAAGCTAGAGACCCTTATAGATAGGAACCCATTTAACAGCAAGAAGAGGGTTGGGCCTGGAAGACAGGCAGAGGTCACTGGTTGAGGGGCATGCACTGCCCAGGGCAGCAGATGTGAGTTCAGTAGGGTGGGCTCTTACCAAGCTCTGTAGTGCCCTCTCAGCCAGGGCTGCCTGGTGGGGTGGGGTCAGCACCAGCAGCTGCTCTGGAGCTCCTTGTACCAGCTCCACCACTGATATCATGGATTCATTGGACAGTCTGTCCATCAACGGGATCCTGTTATGGTAATTGGGCAGCAGGGACACTGAGTCACAATTCAGCCAAGTTGAGAAGGAACCACTGAGCCTCACATCCCCAGACAAGATGTCACACAAAACAAAGTGCTATGTCCCTGGATGGGGACTGGTATTAAACAGACCTAAGCTACTTATCACCACTTCTTTGAAGAGAAAAAACAGAGTGACATATTTCTAATGTTCTGAAAATAAATAAACAATCCTATCTGACATAATGAACTCAAAAGCCCCAGATATTAAGTACTATTAAAATTTTTCTTATCCTTCTGTGTGTTTCCTGGTCCAGGATCTTTCTCTTCATCTAGGCCATTGGATTTCTCTTAACCTAAATTATCTCAGAGAACTAAGATATTTAAGTTGATTTGAATAGTATTAGAAAAACAAAGTCCTTTGGCCCACAAATCTAAGGAGACATCGTTCAGTGTATGTAGGGTTGTCAATTCTGGACCAAACTGTGCATGAGCCAAAATCTGTGTGAAGGCCTATAAAAATGTAAGGATGAAGTGAACTGCTTTTACCAGTTCCAAGTCCCCTAGAAGATTGCACCCCAGTCTTGTCCTTTGCTGACATATGGCTCAAATAGAATGGGGTGGGGCAAAAGTGAGAAAAGAAGCAGATGAGTGAGACACCCATAAATCCCTAGACACTCTGGGATGAAGAGGCCTTAAGTGTTCTTTTCCCAACGCATACTTGAATCTGTTCTACAGCGTTACTGCAGTGGGCCCATCTTTCTTAGGCTTGAATAGCCCCAGTGTTTAGGAACTACCTCCATTTTTCTTATATTGTACAAAAATTTGATGTTGACTCAGCTGTAGTCTTTCCCTCATGGAGCCAATGCTGTCTGTTTTATAGACCTTTGTGGACTTCAATGCATGTATCACATTTTTCATTATTTTCTCTACTTCCCTCCTCTAAACACAGAGAACGTAGCATTCTAAGCAAACTATAGTCCTATGCAGAGGAACTGGACCACTGTCTCCCTTATCTCATACTGTATCTTTATTAGTGTGGCCTGGATTATATTAGGATTACTTGGAATACCATAGCAGTGTCACCACCCTCTGCTGTCCCATGATGCAGTCATTTGAATAGAAGCCTCTAGTTTGGGCTATAAGTAATGTTCAGAAACCACCAGCCAGAGAAGTGCCTTGGCTAGGGTACTTCCTAAGGGTACATCTACACTAAGATGAGCTTGATGAGGATCCAGCATCTTCAGGTGTAGCACTTACGGTAAATCCAGAAGGAGCTTGGTGTCAAGCCCACTCAGTTCTGGCCCCAGCGTGGTCAGTTCTGGCTCTGGCATTGTCATCCTCCGCCACAGTTCTGCCCAGATACAGGTCCTCTATAGGACAAGGTGAGCAAGCAGTGTTAGGATAGAGCTGAGCAGATAGGGGGCTGCCCCCAGGGTCCTGCCCTCCCTGCTTCCACTCATTCCCAAGTACCCCCTCTTACCAGGCTCCCTCGAACCCCAGTGGGCAGTTGGTAAAGCATGTGTACCACTTCCAGGAAGTCTGCTGTTGAGCTGATCTGCTGCAGAAACTCACAGGACATGCCCCCTGCCAGGTTCCCTAGAGCCCTATGGGTGTGTGAGTGGACAGATGGCTGCAGCCTATCTGCTCCTTGCTGCAGCATGCCCAGAGCAAAGACAGATGCTCACTAATGTCATGTACAGTTTGAGGGCTGTTTCTATATAGACAATCTCATTGGTGTCCCAAACATTATTACTGTTTATCAGAGAAGAAAATAGAGACTTATGCAGGTCAGGTGATATTTCAACCTACTAGAAGTGGAATGAACTGTGAGACTAGAGCCATGTCTTCAGATCCCGAAACTCCTAGATCTTTAACAATAAGTACAGGTAAGGTAATACTTATTTTTATTCTTGCTTGACCAGTAGCTTAGTCCCATGAATTAAACTAATACTAGCAAATATCCACTGAGAGTTTATACTGAGAAGACAGTATGTTAAATATCTGGGTTTTATGTGCATGTGTGTGTGCTGGGAATTAAACCCAGGACCTTGAGGATAGTTACAAGTGCTCTACCAATGAAATATATCCCAGCCCTATTTTACCTTTTATTTTGAGCTATGGTCTTGCAAAATTGCTTATGTTGGCCTGAAACTTGTAATTCTCCTACATCAGCCTCCTGAGTAGCTGAGATTACAGTATTTTTTTTCATAATTTTATTGAGAAACAAATAGCAATGAGACAGTTTCAAACCAAATTGGTAGGACAGTTTCAATAATTAAGACATTGCATACATTCTTCCTAGTGGTTAATTACTGTACAAGATGTGAACTTGATATCCTATTTACAAACACCATTAGAACAAATCCCTCTATTCATTAAGAGAATGTAACTATATATCTATCCTAACCTCTTTGAATACACAGATACCAAATGGACATTCATCTGTATCCCCTTTTTTTCTGTTAAGTTCCATCATTTAAATATTACAGGTGTGTAAACAGCAAAATATTCTAAAACAGTCCAGTAGTCCATAATAGTATTGGGTCTTCCGCTTCACTGGCAATGTCAGAAATTGTTGACCTGAGCCCCCTACGGCTCAACATAACACCATGGCTTTACTTAATTACAGTATTTTTCACCAGATCCAGTTCACACTAAATATCTGACATGTCTTATGTCACTTAATCTTCACAATGACTACCTATGAGCTAAGTGCCCTAGTCTCATTGTACAGAAAAGAAAGCTGAAGTTTAGGTTAAGTGACATGTCCAAAAGCACAAGTAGGGGTGACAGGACAGGGAGCTGAACTCTGATCTTCAGAGTCTCTAAGCTTTCATCAGCATGGGCCTGGCACTGTTGGAAAGGCATGAAGGATGGCAAGGGGAAGGGGAGCCAGGGAATCATGAGACAACTGAGACTGTACATCATCCCTGAATCCCTGCAGCATATCACATTCTATGCAGCATATGGTAAGCATTCAGAATGTTATTGGGGATAAGGATGTAGCTCGGTAGTAGATCGTGAGGCCCTGAGTTCAGTACCCAGCACCACACAAGCACAAAATTCAGTTAAACTGACTATCCAACACAAGTTACTCACTGCAGATTCCTGAGGGTCAGGTTGGTGGGCACCTGCATCTTCTTCCAGAGAAACTGTGCCTATAATAGAAAGAAAGAAGAGACATTTTCCAGAAGAGATACTACCCCAAGACCTACATCTCTACTTTGAGTCCCATCAGACATCATTTTCCCAGTGTTTATTCTCTCTGAGACACTAAAAGAGAAAGAGATGTCAAGAAAGCTTCTAGGGAGGAGACACAAAACTGGGCAAGGGCTAGATGAAGGAGGTGGAAGAGGCTGAGGGAGAGACCTCTGAGGGATGAAGTAAGACAGTTACCTGCTGCTCAGACCAGGGCAGCTCCCGGTAACGCCTCCGGTTTGCCAGAAGAGCTGCAGTGTCCTGCTGTAGCAGCTTTAATGGGAGCAGGGGAAGCAAGCAGTCTGGCCAAGTGGTGGACATGGGCTGCTGGCAGTGACAGGTGTGACAGTATAGTGACAGGTGAGAGGTTCTGCAAGCCCTCAGAAGGTGAACCATGGGAGCAGAAAGGGACCAAAGCTAGGTTAGAGTAGAATGGCATTTGTCCCCATAGCAATGGACACCTAAGTTCCCTCACACTGAAGGCTACTGTGGTTAAGTTGCTGCTGGTTAGACACTTGATGAACTCATATGTCTTAGCTTATCTGAGACTTGATCTCTATACAACAGGGGCAAAGATTTCTCAGGCCCTTCTGGTTTTGACATGGTAGGACAGTGTAGGTCGTGCTGTTCAAAATCTGGAACTGATGGGAGCTGCTAATATCTAGGTGGACATAGAGCTAACTTGAACTTTCAGGGCCACTGCAGGGGAGATTGTGAGGCAACATTGGCCAGAAGAACCTGTTCCAGAACACAGAGAGGAGCTCGGTTGGAAGCCCTCATACATTACCTGACCGGGGACACATATAGCTGCACCGACACCTGTTGTGCTCATACTTTTAACACCATCTTTCACCTGCATGAGAATCAGTGGTGTGTGTCTGGGTGTAGGTGAGGCAATGGGGAGGCCTCCTCTGGCCACCTGAAAGATGCTGTCCTCCCACCCGGCACCCATATCCCAAGTCTCACCCTTCCTGTTCCTCTCATACCCGAAAGGTCTGCAGTAGTGCTGCTGTCTGGCAGGCCGAGAGTCGTGACAGTTCAGGAACCAGGCAGGAGCAGGCCCCAACCAGAACTCGCCGAGGGATGGCCTGCAGTGTCTGGGGGCTGAGGCCAGGCAGCAAAGAGTGCAAGGAACAGAGTTCCTCCAAGGACAGCTGAGGGGCAGGAGACATAAGAGGCCTGAAGAAAAGGGGCCAGGAGGTGGGGGAGGTGACAGTCACAGTGCAACAAAGCAAAAGTACAAAGGGATCTGAAGAGAAGGAGAGGGAAAGTACCAGAGTCAGGAGAACAAGGGTCACAGACCTCTGGGGATGTTGGAAAGTTGCTGCTACTCACATCGTGCCTAGGGAGGAGCCGTCCAAGCAGCAGGGCAGCCTAGGATGGGAGGGGAAAGGAAACATCAGCTCCCAGATCCCTGCAGCCAAATCCCAAACAAGTCACTAGGTCCCATCCTCCAAAACATCCAGCTCCCTCTCCCACACCCCCAGTGACCAGCCTGATTTAGGGTCCTGCTTGACCTGAGGAAGGGGAACAAGGATAGCCTCATCAGGACAGGGTTCATCTTTTGTGATCACCCAGCAGAAGCAGAGGCTAATAGCCCTAAATGTGATTGTCCTGATGGGCTTAAGACAGGCTCACCTGGGCAGGTGTAACACTGGTTCCCTGAAGGGCAGGAAGCATAGCTCTAAGCTGGGGCTCTGACAGCTCTTGTAGGAAGCGGAGACCCAGCTGGGGGAAGAGAGGTGCCCAGACCCGTAGCTCTGGGGGGCTTAGCACAGTTCCTCCAGATGAGCGCAAGACCCCCAAAAGTTCATATGCCACCTGTAACCAAAGAAGTTTTGGGACTGGGGAAAAACAAAGACAACTGAACCTTGGACCATCTCCCAAATCCCACCACTGAATTTCCCAGAGCTTGGATGAAGATTTGGAACCAGGGATGGAAACTGCACATTGGATTAATATGGAAAGGGTGTATTTGGGGTGCCATACACCAGATAGGATAGGGGTAGGAAGGGGTAGTAATAGGTGAGAAGGACCATAAAGTAAGGAATAGAGGTGGCAGAGGTGGGTCCAGGTCTGGCACCATCGTGATTAAGCCTAATTGACACAAGTGGGCTACTCACATAGTTCCACAGGAACCCCAAAGTCTTGCAGGCCTGGACCAAGGAGCTTACCCGTCCTTCTGGGCTGAGGGTCCCGTTGGCTGCACATTCCAAAAGCCCCCGTTCTACTGGTCCTGTTGGGTCACTCAGGGGCACTAGGCTTTGTAGCTCCTCAGGGCTCAGGAAACAGGCAAGGGACCCAAGCCTGAGGAGGGCATGAAGCTGGCCTTCACATGCTCACTGAAGGTAAGTCAGGGACTATGTAGGGACTTGGAGTAGAGATTCTAATACCTAAACAATATGGAGGTGCTCTATATAGATGTCTCCTAAAGTCCGACACTGCCTGGGGCCTACTACTTATCCTTTCTTCTTAGGAGACCAATCCACCATGGTAACTATTCCTGTGTCTCATCTTCCCAGGTCTGGCTTTGATCATTGACTTCACAATCACTTACCTGCGGACCTGCTCCTCACCATCTTCAACACTCTGGTTTACCAGACTACGCAACACATGCCGAGCATGCCCTGGCCCAAGACCTGCCGCGGGCCAGCTATCCTCCAAGGCCTGGATCTGAGATGGGGAGGGTCACCTTGTGTTGGAGTCTGGGTGATCCTTGCAGGGAGGGGTGCTAGGAGTCATGCCACTAGCAAACAAGTGAAGATGATTCTCATACCTGGTGAGGGCTGAGCTGCAGAAAGTTCTCCAGGGGGAGGTGGGGTAGCAGGGGAAGGGCTGCCCACAGCAGCTCCTGGGGCCAGGCAGCCACTTCCCCAAATAGTTCAGGGGCCAGCAGTCGCTTTGCCAGGGCCTCTTTCTGTTCAGGCTTCATTCCTGAGCTGTGATCTCTGATGGCAGCCAGGCTGGAGGGAGTAATGGATCTTAACCCTTTGCTTTGTTCCAGCTGTTTTTCCCTGACTCGCTGTAGCCTGCTATAATAGCCAGAAAGGAGCCTCTTCCTGGTTTAATAGAGAAGAACTCTGGAAGGGGCTGCTGAAGGTGGATAGCTGTCCCGACCCTGACAAGAACTGGAGGAGTGATGCTTACACACTGTCATTGGCCAGCAGGGATGGTGGGAAACGCATCAGGTCAGAGACAGCCAAGAAAGGGATGAGTGGTGACAGATCAATGAAAAGCTGGGAGGTGAGGTGTGGATACCGCTGGAGCAGCAGTGCTGTTAAGCGACCCATGGCCTGCTCCTCAGATGGGGGTACCTGTGGGGGCACAGGAACGGTTGTGAGCTCTGGAGATCCTCAGTGTCCTTGCCACCTCTTCTCTGGAGTTACTTCTCCCACTAAGGCAAGCCCTCTGTCCATTTGGCTCCAAATGCCCTTGATCCCTAGATTCTACTCCACCCTTGCTTCTCTCACACTCTGTGCCCACCTGCAGCTGGGCCCAAGAACGATGCATGAGCGTCAGAAAGCCTTGTGCAGCTTCCATCTCTGCTGAAAGCACCAGCTGCTGCAGGTTTTCTGGGGGCATGTGCAGGTATGCCTGGGAACAGGAGGTCATGGTGAGCATGGCTTCACTGCGCAGAGACTTCAGGCCATGGATGTCACCCGGCCCACCTGTATGACCCCCCTCCACCTATTACCTGTACAAGAATCTGCAGGGCCCAAACACTCTTCTCCCTCTGGAGTAGATCCCACAGCACAGGCTGGTGGGGAGAAAGACAAAAATGCCAAGAGAGCTGTTTCCTCCATCCTCCTGCAGCTTCCAAGGCACTGCAGCTCAACTCAGGACACATTCTTCACTGAAGCTAGTAAGTGTGTCTCCTCAGGTATGGAGCCCCTTTGGATCAGGAACTGTGTCTCTACCTACTCTGCAGTCTTCTCCTGTGCAAGTTCCACAGCTGGCTCAGCAAATACTTGAAGACCTGAACCAAATTACTGCAGATCTATCTCATTCCATTTCGGTGAACCCAGGGCTACAAAAAATGGGCCCTAACATGGGGTACAAAGTGTGCATAAACGCAACAGAAACTAACAAGTGCTTGGACATTCAGCAAATGAGTTGTAGTATTTAAGCTCCTTCACTCTACAGAAAGAAAATGAAGTCCAGAAAAACTACTTAGCTAAGTTCACACTATTTTATGGCATAGTTGAACTTAACCCAAGTCTTCTGATTTGTAGTCCCCGCTGTGTCTTTTTCTCCTTTCTACCTTACTTTCTGATACTCTGCCAGCCCCAATTCTCACTTGGTAGGGAGAGAATCTGAGCCCTCTAACTTGTTTCCCTTACTGGAGTGGAAAGGGGAAGAATCTAAGAGTATAAAAGAACAGTATCATTTATTTCATGTTTATGTATTACTCCCTGCATTAAACCTACAGTATATATTATCATGTGTATATATATCTTACCCACCTTAAAAATTTGTACTATTTGCACCCCCAGTTTATAGCTAATAAGAAAACAAGATGCTGCCTGTAGAAGCTAAATGACTTGTACAAGACTGATCACAGAACTGAAATGCCAAGCTGAGTTGGTCCGATCCTAGGATCATGTGCTCACATCACTGTAAATACCATACTTCTGCCTCTGCTGTTCAAGGAATTCCTCGGCAAGCCCCTCCCCTTTCCAGGGGCTTTTGCCCAGGCAGATCACTCACACTGAAGCAGGACAGGAGCTCCATCTTGCTCCTACCAGAGCTGAGGCTGTCCATGGGTTCCAAGCCTGCTGGGGTAGGATCTTCTTGCTCCAGGAACTCCCCGACTGTCCTCAGCACACTGCGCCGGCCCTCTGGGCGGAAGGCATCCCAGAAGGAGCAGTTGTCTGGGAGACTGGAGAGCAGCAGGGCCTGACCCAGCATCCCCTGGGCCTCAGCCCCTCCAGCGCCTGGGCCCAGGAGGAAGGTCAGCAGGCGCAGGAAATAGTGTAGGCGTGTGGAGTGGGCAAGGGCTGGCACTGAGGACTGGCAGCGCGGCAGCTGGGACAACATACCCAGCAGGAAGGGGGCAGGAGCCAGGCACAGTGGAGATGGCCCAACTGGTGGCAATGAAGGCAGAAGTGGGGCCAGAAGCCCTTCTAGGAAGCAAGTGTCATTGCCCCCACGACTTATCCTGCACTGGCCTGCTAGCCAAGGCCAGAAGGGTACCAGGGCTTCATACATGGTGTCATTGGCACAGACCATCAGCAGGAAGCTGCCCCCATCTGGGCAGCGTTCCCCACAGGGTCCAGTGTAGCAGGGTGGGAAAGCAGTGGCATCTGGGGTGGGGCCCTGGCACACATGCTGAACCCATGCCTGGTTGCTGGGGGGTACGGCCTGCAGACTTGCCTCTATACACAACCGCTCAGCCCACAGAGTCTCATTCTCCAAGAAGCATCCCCAGAAAGTCTCTGGAGTGAGAGGCACAGGAACCAGGCCATCAGGGCAGCTGGTAGGGGGTGGGAGAAGGCCAGCACAGAGCCGCTTTACCAAGCGACGATTGATGCCAGACAGGACTGAGAAGGAGAGGTTGCTACAGATTGCATCCAGAAATTGACCCGGAAACTGGTCATGACAAGCCTGCAGCCAGCGCTGGGCACCTGGTACCCATGAGACTGCATACCAAACAGCAGTCTGACAGATGGCAGCAGTACTGGGAGGTGGCTGTGGGGTTGCAGGCCTGACATGCTGGCAGATCAAGTGGATGGAGAAGTTGGAGATGCTGTAGGGTGGTGCTGGGCCTGAGTGGTTCTCACAGAGGGCCTCCAATGAGATGGCTCGCCGCTGGCGAGGCCTGGTGTGAACTAAGAGCTGGGAAGTCCTGGGCAGGGGCACACCAGTGCTCAGGCAGTGGAGGAGGGCAGGAGGTGGGGGTGGCGATCCAGACAGAAACCCCAGTGCCTGCACATCCCAGGAAAGATTGTGCCGGATGCCCCTGAGTGCAGAGGGAAAAACAGGCAGGATCTGGTCAGTTCACACTTCCTTGATGAGATTCTGACCCTGGCTGAGAGCCCTGCAGGGTGGGTGGTAAGCACAGACTACTCCAGATGAAGCTCCTGAGAGAGTAGGTGCTACTGCTGTGACTACTGAGATGGGATACAGAGGAAGGAGATATGTGCTGCCAAGGCCCAAGACTGCCTAGGGGCAACCCCAGCGGGAGTCCTGGCTGCCCCAGTCTATCCACCTGGCTGCTTCATTTCTCTTCTTTTTTTTTCCCATCTGGTTTTAGATAACTTAAACACAACCCTTATTTGGCCTCGTATCAGAAAATCTGCCTGGCAATTGAATATGTCTGCATTCTGGCATTGTACTGAATTAGTAAGAGGGTAGAGGAAACCAATCTTACTGTGTTTTTCCACACCCCATCCTTTATTGGCTAACATTTATTAAGCACTATGTAGCAGGCACTATTCTAAGGAGTTTACTCAGAGTATCAACTCATTTAATCCCTTACAACTATACAGTAGTTAATATTACCATCTTCATTTCATATATAGGGAAAGTAGGGCATAGAATAGGAAGCATTTCTAAGGCTGCATGTCTTGGAAGAGCAGCCAGGAAACCAACCCAAACTGTCACACTCCCAAACCCCTAAACCATGTACTTCTCTTTAGTTTTTGCCTCAGCTCTGGAGACTGACGCCTTCAGGAATCTACTTCCAGATTTTCCAGGTTTCACTCTCAGTACTGCTCTCTGCTACTTACCATAGGAGCAGCTGCTGCAGGTTACCTAGAAGGGAGAGAGCAAGGAAGAGGCCTCCCCCATATCATCCTTCCTGTCCTGCCACCTCCCAGCCCTAGCCCAGAATCACTCACCTCCGTGACACTGCCCATGGGCATCGGGTTCTGGCTGACCCATAATGGAAAAGACCTCATCTTGCAGGGAGTGTGTGACACGGAGCAGCCCCTCCTGGAAGGCAGTATAGAGGGGGGCCCCCACTGTGCGTAGCAGACCACCCCAAAGAGCATCCTCAGAGCCCAGCTCCCCTAGTGGGGTAAGCAAGCCCAACAAACCCTGCAAAAGGTGAGGAGCTGGCTCCCTCCCCTCAAAACCTGTGGCATTGGTGGGGTCCACACTGGGCTGCAGCTGCACCAGAGCTTGCCAGCGGGTGCCCTCTAACAGCAGCAGCAGAGAAGGCAACCAATCAGCAGCCAGCACACAGTCAGAAGGTCCATCACGGGTACATGGGGGCCTTGTAGGAGCAGGGGGCCCTCCAGGAACTAATGCTCCCAGCAGCACCTCTACAAGTCCTCCCAGAACACCTGCCTGGTGTACCAGGAAGTCCCGGGGAGTCTGCTCCTGTCCAAGCAGTGCCAGCACATCCCCCAGTAGCCCTAGCATTGGTTCCCAGTCCGGACTACCTCTTAGAGACACTAAGAAATCATGAAGACGAAGGGCAGGGGGCTGGAGAGGTGGGGGCTCTCCCACTGGCCCCTCCCCCATTCTCCCAGGCTCAAAAGAAGAAGAAATATTGGCCAGGAATGCAGAGAACCGTGAGCGGCTGATGGCACCCTGGGAAGCCTGGTCCATAGTAGAGAGGAATGACTTCAAGAGGGAGAGATCAGGGTCTGTGGATTGAGGCCCCATAGGGGCCAGAGTCACTGTAAGGAGAGAAACCCAGATGTCACTGAAGGGGAAGAACCTACACAGAGTCTGAAGACAGGCTTATTCCTGAGCACAATTTTCTGCCAAGATCTATAGGGAAAGGGAGGGAAGGGTGAGCCAAGCCCTTTTCACTGGCCTTCAGCAAGTTATGGCCTGCTTTTTTGATCTTTACTGTAACCCATCATATCAGTTTCTACCCCTCTTCCTGTCCCTTTAGCCTTTATGTAACTGTTTAAACTTCACATTCTTACACCTCTTTTCCAGCAACCCTCCCCTTCAGCCCCACCTCTGCTCCCTGTTCCTCATACCTGTATAGGACAGCAGCAATAGAAGAAGGGGCCAGAGGCTCAAAGCCATGTTTCCGGGGCAGCACAGTAGTAGAGGTGGATTCTAGTGATTCTCCCCTCCTGTGGGACAGCCAGGTGAAGGCTGGGCACTGCAGGCTGCTTGGGCCTCCACTGACACTATAGTGAGGTCTTTCAGGAAACAATATCTGTAACCTGACAGCAGGTTTGTCACCTGAGCCACTGAATACTTGATCCTTTGGTTCTGGAGAAGGGTGTGCTTCTGAGAGAGGGAGAAATGATAGGGAACTGGAGGTGGGAGGGGCAGTTGGAAGGCCCAAAACAGCTTAGTTAGGATCTTGGGTTGCAAAAAGAAGTAGGCAGACAGAAGTATGGAAAATTGGAAACCAGGACTATCATCCATAATATAACCATTAATTATGATATAAAATTGGCATATAATTCAACTTGAATAGATTAAGAAAAACCTAACATATTAGTGAGGCACATTTCCATGTGTGTCTGTAGATGGCTGACATGTAGGCCAGCAAATCAGTCGGGGATAACACATCCCAATATACTTATAGCCTGATGACATAACAAGGAAAAGAGGGAAGTGTCTACACTTTGGAAGAGATCTAACTATTGCAATAGCCATTGGACATTGGTCTCCAGTTTCTTCAGCCTTCTAATGCAGACTTGGATAGACAACTATACACAAAACTTCTAAGCTTTGTCTTTGGACTAGTGCCAAATGCTTGATCATCCTTATTCTGTAGCTTGTACCTTTTTGGACTTAATCTTTCAGGTCAGTGGTGGCAAACATATGGCATGAATGGCACAACTGGCTGTTTCTTATTGAAAGCTTTAAGAGGTTTTCCATCACATACAGGACTATGTAGCTCTCCAGTGTGTGGATGTCCAGTGTGGACGCTCCTGCCTTTGATCCCACAGACAGCTACTGTGGACTCTCCTACCTCAGATGCTATAAGCCTGCATGAAAAATCCTCTTGAATAACTATACATATATTTCTCATTGATCCTGATTCTCTGGGGAACCCTAACTAATACAGATTTTGTTACCAGGAGTGGTGCTAGAGAATGAGAATTGTGAAGATGGATTTTTCTAATCATCATAGAAGTTCTGGAGTTGGCTCTAATTTGATGAGGTCTAAAGTTACCATGGTCACTTTTTCTGACATGTACAGAGTACTGATAATTTGTGGTGTAAGGTGATTTCCTAAATGGCCACTGGTGAAGTACTAGGAATTCAGTGATACTTTTGAACATCTTTGGAAAAGTAATAAATATAATGCTGGCTGATTGTACTCAGAGTCTCTGGAAAAACTACAAAGAAATCATTGAGTTCCAGCTATGAAAGAACAATCTAAAGCCATCTAAGTGTGCCTGAAGGAGAACTTTTCTCCTTTACCTATAGAGATGAGATTGCTGAAGATCAATGACAAGCCTTGATAGTACAGCTGGCTGAATTACAGTGAAAGTTTAACTCAATTATGAAGAGAATCTGCAGTGAAAGTGAAGATACTGATTGGAAAAGAATCAGATTGTATAAATCAGGATAGAGATGTTTGGAGGGACCCTTAGGAGGCTGGGGACATTAAACTACTAAATTCAAATGACATTATTTTGCCAGAAGAAGGATTTCCCCAGCCTCAGTGGCAGAGGTATGTGCAACCCCATAACTTATGCCTGAGGAAACCAGTGTTGTGTTGCTTGTAGAAACAGTAATGGCCTTCCTTGGTGCAGTTACCAAGTAAGACAATGTTGACACTCCTCTGGACCAACATTAATCACATACTTTTGACTCTAGGCTGATGTCTAGCCTCAAATGTCAGAAGACTCCTAGAGGTAAAGTATACAATATGAAACATAATGATGCATGCTATACTCTCAAAGGAGTTGAGTTTTCTGATTCTTACAAGCAGCATTCTGGGGAACAAATATGGGAATGGATTTAAGGAGTGGAAGATAATAGTGGAAGAAACAAACCTGATCAGGCTAAATTTCAAGATATGTGTCCATAGAAGAGACTCTGGATTTAATGTTGTGGCTCATGGAAATTTAAAAGATATTAGAAGTTTACTTGCTTGGTTGGGTGAAATATGGATCAATACATGTCCCACTCTGAGATGTAAACTGAAACTGGAGATGCCTGGTATTCCTTGGTTTATTATTATTTATTTATTTATTTATTTGTGTGTGTGTGTGTGTGTGTGTGTGTGGCCAGCTCAGCCCACCAGGGGGGTGGGGCTGGCTGGCATGTGGTGCTGGGGGATTGAACCGCGGTCCCTGTGCTTTGCTAAGCTTGTTCCAAGTAGGTGCTTTAGACCACTGAGCCATCTCACCAGCCCCCTTGGTTTATTATTGATAAGGATGTTGAGAATGCTTTTATGGATTTTCCAGATGAAACATACTCCATACTGGCAGGATCCAGAAAATGCACCCATCACTGCTAGATATGATGGTGCTTGATTGTAATCCTAGCACTCAGGAGGCTGAGGCAGGATGATTATCATGAGTTCAAGATCAGCCTTGGCTAAATAGTGAATTCAAGGTTAGCCTGAACTACACAAAGACACTATCTCAATTAGGCAAACAAACAAACAAACAAACAAAACTCCCTCCCCCCCCCAAAAAAAAAAAACAAACCCAAAACCAAACCAAAACAAAAGAAGAATCAGATTTGGGACAGGAACATTTTATAAGAGTTGCTCTTCCCTATGCACTAGACCTCACAGTGGGACTTGTAGTCATTTAGTTCAGATAAATACATGCAATAGGTATTACTGGATTGCAAAGTGGCAGGGCCCAAGTGACATCCCTTAACTGCCAAAGGCAAAGTGAATGCACTTAACACAATGAACAATAGAAGTGAAACAATTACCAGAATTGTGTGATATTTACAGACCTTTTGTGTTGACTAATTAATCATGTTTTTACTAGAAGTGAGACAGATAAGGAACCTATTATATTTTTTACTGGATTTATGCAAGCAGAAAAATTTTAGGGCAAACAAACATAAAGCTTCTTGAAAGTGTAGCAAAAAAGAATACCAATTAGAACCATACTGTCTCTCAAGTAAAGGTTTGTTGAAAAAAAAGGGTAATAAATGAAAACATGAGACCAAAAAAGTCATAGGACTGTCCTGCTACAAGTCTGTATATTGTTATTGTTAGATTTCTAAATTTCTATGTAAAAATATGTAAATGCTTATTTTTTAAAATATTTTTTATCTCTTTAATCTTTTTTCTTCGTATTCTGGAGGGACTCAAAGTATAACATATCAATACTTGATGGAAAATACCTGTTCCATGTTATGTCTAAGATGTTCAATATTCAGACAGATAGTAAGGTTAAGGTTAACTGCCTGTGCTACAGGGTAATAATACCATTAAGCTTCTCTTCTGTAGGGTTAACGACTTAAGTTTGCAGATCAAAAACTAAAGAAAAAGAAGGGCTACAAGGGCAGCCAACATTTTGGCCCTAGCCTTTCAAGGTCAGTAAGGACTCAGGACATAGGAGAACCTGTACTGTAACTCAATTCTGTCCCAAATTTTCTGATCAAGTAGATTTTGGAGCCACAGAGGAAAGTGATTGATGATGTAGAGTGTGCCTAAGGAGACTCACATGGAGAGAAAACATTCTCTCAGGCTTTCACAGAGAGCAAATTGGTCAAGCAATGGCTATGACTCATCCATATGGCTGACACTGACAAACGATCTACAAACTGATGTACAGGGTCTCAGGTTAAATCTTGAGGGGATTTGACTGACCTTACCAGATACAAAAGTTACATTTCTTTTTATACAGGTCTTGCTCTTTCTTGGTCTTAACCATCCAGCAGAAAAATATGAAAATGAAGTATAAAAAGTAGAGCCATATTAATATGATGAGCTGTAAAATGCTCAAGTCAACAACTTCAGACATTGACAGTCTTATGGAAAACCCATTACTATTATGGACTATTGGACTATATTGGGATATATTGCTGAATTCAATCACCTACAGTATTTAAATGACAATGGAATGCCCTTCTCTGACAAAACTAACCAAAAAAGGGGGGATACAAATGAATGCCCATTTTGTATCTGTCCACTCAAAATAGTTAAGATAGATATACAGCTCTATTCTCTTAATTCAATGAATAGAGAGGTTTGTTCTAATAGTGTTTGAGACAGGATATTAGATCTGCATCTTGTACAATGAATAACCATTAAGATAGCAATATGCAATGTATTAATTATTGAAAATGTACTAATAAAAAAAATCGTGACCCCTCAACAAATTCTCACACTTGAGCCAGTTTTACAGACCCAGAATTTCTGAAATGAAGAGGAGACTGGGAGGTGGGCTATATCACCATCACAGAACACAGGCAGATACTAGACAGCTATAGGGACCTGGTAAGTCCAGCCCACACCCATCGCCTGTGCAGAAGCTTTTCTGAGCTTTGCCCCATCCCCACCCCTAGTTGCAGGACACTTAGTCAGACCCTCGCCCATCCCCCATGTTATGGGAATTTTGTTGACCCATGACCCGCCCCTCTCCCATCACTACTGAGTCTGGGTGAATATTGGGTGTTTCAAAAATGTCAAAACAAAGGAGCAAAAGGCCATATCAGACCTCCAGCCCACCCAGAACAAGTCCAGAGGACAAGGACATGGAAGAACTTGAAAGTGACACACCTGAAATTTCTGAAAGATAGCAACTGAAGAAAAGAACTCCATGAAGCTATAGAAAAAAATCAGATAAGAAATAATCTCTCAGGTCAAAAAACAATCATGAAAGAATTGTTCAGCACATCAAAAGACACAGATAATAAAATAGAGGAGAGTAGAAAAATGATGGGAACATTTAATGAACAATATAGAAAACAATTGGAATGTGTGAAACAGATTCATACATATCCAGGGAATTAAGTATTCTAACAAAAGCTGGTAAAACCACTCGAATAAAACCAAAGATAGACATCATTGCAACTAGTGAACACAAAAGGAAAGATCTCTTAAAAATAACAAAAAGCAGGAAATCATTCAGGAGCTATAAGATGATGCAAAGAAAAACAATATATCACTAATAGGAGTCAACAAAACAGTACAAATGACAAAAAGACTAATTCCAGAAGTATTAGCAGAAAATTTCCCAAGCATGGGAAAAAGAATCTGATATACAGTAAGTGAGACATATATAACTCCAGTTAGCCATAACAAAATAAATCTACACCTAGACACATAATAGTTAAGATCCCAAAAACTCAGCAAAAGAACAGACTATTAAAACTGTTAGAAGAAACACATCACCTATAATGAAAAACCCAACAGAATCATGGCCAATTCCTCAACACAAACCATCAAATCAAGAAGAGCTTGGAGTGAGATATTTCAGGTCCTGAAAGAAAACTTCCTACCCATGCTTCATATTGAATATGTGACCTCTAGATTGATGTGCCCTACAAAAGTATCTGTCAGATTTAATGTAAAGATAAGATACTTTATTTTATTTTATTTTTTCCATAATTTTATTGAGAAATAGCAATGAGATAGTTTCAAATCCAATTGGTAGGACAGTTCCAACAATTAACACATTGCATACTGCCTTCCTAGTGGTTATTTGTTGTACAATATACAGACATGATAACCTATTTACAAACGCTATTAGAACAAATCCCTCTATTCCATAACCATTTTGAATACACAGATACAAAATGGTCATTCATCTATATCCCCTTTTTTCTTTAGTTCCATCATTTAAATATTATAGGTGTGTGAACTCAGCAAAATATTCCAAAATAGTCCAGTAGTCCATAATAGTATTGGGTCTTCCACTTGACTTGCAATGTCAGAAGTTGTTGACCTGAGTCCCCTACAGTTCAATATAACAACATGACTCTATTTCTTGTACTTTGTTTTTATACTTTTCTGCTGGATGGTTAAGACCAAGATAAAACAAGATCTATATAACAAGAATTGTAGCTTTTGGATCTGATAATATCAGTGAAATCCCCTCAGGATTTATTCTGAGAACCTGTACTTCAGTTTGTAGATCCTTTGTCAGTGTCAGCCATGTGGACGAGTCACGGTCATTGCTTGGCCAATGTACTCTCTGTGAAAGCCTGAGAGAATGTTTTCTCTCCATGTGACTCTCTTTAGGCACACTCTACATCATCAATCACTTTCCTCATTAGCCCCAAAATCTCCTTGGTCAGAAAATTTGGGACACAACTGAGTTATATGATGTTACACTACAGGTTCTTATATGTCCTGAGTCTTAATTGACCTTGAAAAGCTAGGGCCAAAATATTAGCTTTCCTTGTGGCCCTCCTTTCTCTCTAATTTTTGGTCTACAAACTTAGGTTGTTAACCCTCCAGAAGAGAAGCTTATTGTTATTAGCATATAACCTAGGCTGTTGAGTTTAACCTCACTATCTTTCTGAATATCAAACAGATAAGATACTTTATTTTTTTATTGTTTATTTATGTGTGTGTGTGTGTGTGTGTGTGTGTGTGTGTGTGTGTGTGTCCAGCTCAGCTCACCGGGGGCGGGGCTGGCTGGCATGTGGTGCTGGGGGATTGAACCGTGGTCCCTGTGCTTTGCCAAGCCTGTTCCAAGTAGGTGCTTTAGACCACTGAGTCATCTCACCAGCCCCAGATAAGATACTTTCATGACAAAGAACTACTGAAGAAATTCATGACTACTAAACCAACCTTACAAAGAGTACTGGCAGATATTCTAGAAAGAGACAGAAATTACCACAACTACAAGAACAACAGAAAGGAACCACCAAGCAGAGAAAGCAGTTAAACAGAGGAGAAAAGTAGGGAACCTATAGCACAAAAATAACATGACAAAGATAAACCAACACATATCAGTTATAACTGTCAATGTAAATGGCCTCAATTCACCAGTCAAACAAAAAAGACTGGCAGTGTAGATCAAGAAACAAAATCTAACAATACGCTGTATTCAAGAAACACTCTTAATTCAAAAAGAAATTAATAGACTGAAAGTCAAAGGATGGGAAACAATACTCCATGCAACAGGAGCCTAGAAAAAAATCAGGGGTAGCTATTCTGGTTGCTGACAATGTGAACTTCAAACCAAGAATGATTAAAAGAGATAAGGTCACTACCTACTTGTTAGGGGAAAGCAGGAGGAAGAGATACAGTCACACATTTATATGCACCTAATGTAGGAGCATCCAACTACATAAAACAAATTTTAACCGACATGAAAAATCAAATGAACAATAATACAGTTGTAATTGGGGACTTTAACACCCCACTGTTCCAAAGAGATAGGTCAAGTAGACAAAAAATCAGCAAAGAAATAACAGAACTAAACCAAACTTGTCAAGAAATTGACTCAGTAGACCTTTACAAAGTGTTCCACCCTGCAGTGTCAGAATATAGATTCTTCTCAGCTGCACACAGGAATTTCTCCAACATAGACTGTATACTACATAGAGTATGCTTAAGTAAATGCAAAAGAATTGAAATTATCCTATGCATATTTTCTGACCATAGTGCAACGAAACTGTAAATTATTTACAAATAACAAAAACTCTTTAAAGAGATAGAAATTAACCTCCTGAACAATCAGTGGGTCACAGATGAAATTAAAGAAAAATTAAACGTTATTTACAATGAAGAGGAGGCCGGGTGCCATTGAAAAAGGACTCTGGTCCACTACCAAAAAGTTATCCTTTCAGTCACTATCTCATCCTTCCCCAAAGGAATCTATGACCTTTCACCAGGGTAAGCATGCATTGAAAGAAAGAAAATAGTGAAATATTTTTGGAAATACTGGACACTGGCTCTGAACTAACACTGATTACAGATGATCCAAAGCATCAATCATTATGGCCATACAGTAAAAGTATGGGCCCATGGATGTCAGGTGAATAATGGTATTTTAGCCAAGACTGACTCATAGTGGATCCAGTATGCTCCTAAATCCAACCTGTGGTAATTTCTCCAGTTGTATACTTGAAATAAATATATTAATACATTACAGAATTGCCCTATTGGTGACTCATAGTATAAGGGCTATTATGTTAGGAAAGGCCAAATAGAAGCTATTAGAGTTGCCTCTACCTGGGAAAATTATAAATCAAGAACAGTATCATATCCCTGGAGGGATTATAGAGATTAGTGCCACCATTAAGGATTTGAAAGATGAAAGAGTGATGTTTCCCACCTCAGCCCTATTTAACTTTCCTGTTTGGCCTGTGTAGAAGACAGATCCTGAAGAGTAAGGGTAGATTATGATAAGCTTAACCAACTGATTACTCCATTTGCAGCTACTGTACCAGATGTAGTTTCTTGCTTGGGAAAATTAACATATCTCTTGGTACCTAGTATGTAACTATTGATTTGATAATGCCTTTTTCTACATACCTATTCACAAGGCACACCAAAGGTAATTGGCTTTCAGCTATAAAAGCCATCAGTACACCTTTACTATCCTACTTTAAGAGTATATGAACTCTCTACCTTTGTGCCACAGTCCATCATTAAACACAAATGGTAGTTGGCCAGTACCTTGGTAATTTTTCCCTTCCATAAGGTATCATACTGGTCCATTATATTGATGACATCATCCTGACTGAATCACGTGAGCAAGATGTATCTACAATTCTATATTTGTTGGTGAATAATTTGCATATCAGAAGATGGGAAATAAACCCAGCTATAATTCAAGGATCCTCTACCTCAGTGCAATTTCTAGAATCCCAGTGGTGTAGGACATATAGAGATATCCATTCTAAGGTAAGGAATATTGTTGCATCTGGCCCATTCTATAACCAGGAAAGAGTCACAATGCCTACTGGTCCTATTTGGATTTAGGAGACAACATTCCTCATTTCGCTTTGTTATTCTGACCCTTTACCAGTGACTCAGAAAGATGCTAGTTTTAAGTGTACTGAAGAACAAGATAAGTCTCTGCAACTAGTCCAGTTTTCTGTGTAGATTATTTTGATATTTGGGATATAAAATACACATTCAATGGTACTTGAGTTTTCAGTGGTAAATAGAGGCATTGTTTGGAGTCTCTGCCAGGTTCTCATAGGTAAATCATACCACAGGCCCTCAGGATTTTGGAGAAATGCTCTAACATCTTCAGACAACTATTCTTCCTCTAAGAAACTGGGCCTGGCCTACTAATGGGCCTTACGAGAAACTATTTGACCATGGGACACCTGCACTGTCCATCATAAACTGGGTGCTATGTGATCCACCAAGTCATAAAGTTGTATGTGAGTGTCCATAGTTCATCATCAAGCACAAATGGTATATATGTGAATATGCCCAAAGCAATTTCCAGAAGGTGTAAATTAGATAAATTAAGTGTTCTAAATGCCCATAGTTCCTACTGCTGCTGTACTGCTTTCTTTCCCCAAGTATACACGATAGCCTCATCAGGGTGTACACTAACAGCAGTGGACAAGGGAAGAGAAGACTAGGCACTAGTATACAGATGTTTCTGCATGTTGTACAGATATCACCCAAAAGTGGACAGCTATAGCTCTATAACTTCTTTCTATGACACCTATGCAGTACAGTGTTGGGGGGAAGTCTTCATAGTAGACAGAACTTCAGAGAGTGCACTTGGTGGTACATTTAACCTGGGAGAAAAAAAATGTTGAAGTATGATTATATACTAATTCATAGGCTATAAGTAGTGGTTGGTCTGGATAGTGGAGGAGTTGGAAAGAACGTGACTGGAAAAATCAGTGGCAAACACAATTTAAGAAAAAATATTGGATAGCTCTTTTTATATGGGTAAATGATATGGAGATACTTACATTCTAGGTAAATGTTCACCAAAGGTAATCTTGGCAAAGAGAACTTTATCAAGTCATGAACAAAATGACCATAGTGCCAGGGATGGAGACTGCATGGGCTCTAAAACATGGACTTTCACTCATCAAGGCTGGCTTGGCTATCACCACTGTTGAATGTGCAGTCTGACAGCAGCAGAGACCATTCCTGAGTTCCTCATATAGCACCTTTCCCTGGGATGATCAGTCTCTAGTGTGATGGAAAGGGCAGCACTTTGTCCTTGCAGAAATATACACTTTAATTCTAGGTATAGACTTGCCTTCTTTGTACAGAATGCTTCTGTAATAAGTTCTATCCATGAATTTATGGAACAACTCATCCACCATTAGGATATTTCACATAGCATTGCTACTGACAGGTGAATACACTTCACAACCAAAGACATACAGCAACCAAGGCCCAGATAAGTGATGTGATTTGCCCATGGGCTGTCAGTCAAGCTCCTTGTGTCTCAAATGAGCACTAAGTCATTTCAGTAATTATCAACTGGCTTTTGATTCTCACATACTAGACTAGGAGATGATTGCATAGGTTATCCCTCAATTTTCAAGGCTCAATCTGTTTGTGTGTACAAAGTCATCATGATAGGATGATTAAGTACCAACTATCTAATGTGAAGAAACATTCCATTATTAGAACTGTCATTTCCTAATAATTACTAGGTTTTCCCTCATCCTTATTCCCACCCCACATTTAGGTCATGTTCTTAGGCAATTCATACACCACCAAAGCTTTCCAAATACCTCTCTAGTCATCCATCCACACTGGAATTCACCAAGGTCTGAGCATTTTGATGAGGCTTGAAATCCTTATGCTGAGGGTCCAGCCCCCTTAGCCTAGGCCCTAAAGGATCCCTAGGGCAATACCACAAAGCACTGCTCCTGTCTTTACTATGCACTCATCAGCCCACCTACTTCCTACAGCCTCCCAGCCTCAGAGACACCCCACTTGCTCAGTACTCCCTGATCTCCCCCTTATCTCTGAGGTCCCTTGCATCATCTTTTCAAGAAGTTTGGTGTGTTATGTTAAAAAAGAGGCACTGACTTCAAGCAGCTTCTGCTTTTTGGTCTTGCAAAAATCCCTCAGGCAGAAAATACTAGGGGTTTAGTTACCTGATTAGAATTCAGAAGAGGAACTTTCAGCAAACAAAATTCAAGTGAGTATCTCAAGAGTTGACTGTGCCTCACCAGCACAGGCCCTGCTGCCTCTGGCTCCCTGGTGTTATCAAATTCTTTTAAATTTAAGAATAATGAGAAAGCTTTAGCAAGATACTCAAGACAATTTGGTTTATAATATTCATCCTTTGTGTATGGACACACATACCACAATTTTGGAACAGTGTGTTCTATATATAATTTTAAAGATATCTCTGTTCTCAGAGTTCTTTAGAACTATTTCCCAAAGTAAAGCTAATATCAAATTATTTTGAAAATTGTGTTTATTCCTATAAACAATATGTCACTCTGTGTCACACTAGAGCTAGTTATGTTGGTCAGAAATTTGTCTCATTTTTCTATCAGCTAAACATTTCATCAAAACCACTATTCTAGATATTGTTATTGTAACATCTCTAGTTACCCCTTTCTCGTCAACATTAAGACTTTCTGCTAACTAAATCAATGGATATTCAAGCTGGGTTCTAATTAGTAAACTTAATGATATTAAATACAGGGTAACTATCTCTTGTCTAAACTCTTAGGACTAGACGTTTTTGGAGTTTAAAATAGTTGCATATGCATAAGGAGATATCTGAAAGATATTACACATTCATTAACAGAATATTTACAGACATTCCTAACTTACATGAAGAGGGCTTAACAATCTGGAACTGTGCTTTTCAATTTAGTAGTTACTAGCCACATGTAGCTTTGGAACAGCTGAAATGAAACTAGTTCCATGTGTCAAAATTATAATAGGCCCCCAAACAGCTATCTGCATAGATTTACCTTAATCTGGTACTGGAATAATATCTCATTTGCCTCAGGCATAATGTATTATTTTAGGCACTGAAGCAGACAGAACAGTGGGTCAAAGTAACTAAAATATAAGCATTCACAGAGCTTATGGAAGTGTTGTTTTTGTATCAAGTCACTAAAAAGCAATCATGTAAGAAAATTTGATTAGAAATTTTGATAATCAAGAGCTTTGATTATAAGGTGCTGGTGAAGGTGTTGGAGTAGCCAAATGTCACCTGCTCTAGGACTGCTACTGGACCAAGAGCTTTAGCTCTGGGCTCATTGCCAAAAGGCCTTTGTCTGGATTCTTCTTGCCATGCCCCTTCCCCTAATGTCACTCTGTATAATGCTTTGTAAGCTAGTAAGAGAAGTATTATAACCAGGGGCTGGATGAATATCAGAGTCCAACGCATCAAATTCCCCAAGCTGCTTTATGCGTAGCCTGGTACAGACTATACTGCCCCATGTTTAAGAGGGGTGACTGCCAAATTATAAATAGGCTGCATCTTTTTGTACTCAGCTCAACCGTTCCAAGTGAGTTGAGACTTAAAGGCCATATCTCAACCTTATCCACAACAGTAAAGTCAAGGCATAGCCAACTGCAAGGTATTGTTTTTATATTACATAAATGAACTGGGAGTTTTATAATGATCTATTGACATATAAATTACACGGATAAAACACAGACAAATTTGGTATCCTGTGGGCAATTCTTTTAGCAGTGACCACCACTGAAACCTGCCCTTACTAATCCCTTCCCACCTTAACTGGCTTTGGTGGCCATATAACTTTCTTTGTCCAATGGGACACTAGCAAATGTGATGCAGGCTCAAGATAAATGCTTGAGTACTGTGGTCTGCCATTTTGCTAGTTCAAGGTCAATCTGCATTGAACAAGTTCAGGGTTTTGAAAAGGAAAGGCCTAGGTGGCCTGGGCACCCCAGGATCCAACTGATCCAACACCTGAATATAGTTGAGGGGGGGTTTGTTTGTTTGTTTTTTGTTGCTTTTTTTTCTGAATATAGTTGTGTCAGCCATTTCAGGTAAAACAACAACAGGACTTTCAGAAGAGTAGAAAGTAATGTTGATGTTTATTTATTTTTATTTATAGAAAGTTTATTTCTATAAACTTTGATGTTTAGTTGATGTTGATGTTTATGTTTGATGTTGATGTTGATGTTGATAACTTTGATGTTGATGTCTATTTTTATTTTTATTTATAGAAAGTAATGTTGATGTTTATTTATTTTTATTTTTTATTTTTTTTGCAGAACTGGCGATTGAACTCAGGCCCTTGCACTTGCCAGGCAAGCGTTTATTCTACTGAGCTATCTCCCCGGCCCCTAATGTTGGTATTTAAAGCCTCTACATTTACTATTAGTTTTTTATACAGAAAGAGAAATCAAAAATTATCCTCCAATTAGCTAAAGACATGTTCTTTCCTGTCAAAGCCTTAGGTACTTTCTGTATCTCATCAGTACTGGCATCCAGGGTAGCTTAAGTGTTTATTAATTAATGAAAGCTTATCTGGAAATCTAAATCTTAATATAAGGTTGATCATCTATTTTATTTATAGATATTCTTCTTACTGAAAATAAAGTCTTAAGTATAAAGTATTTGATTTGTACACTAGTTTTCCTAAAAACAGGTTTATTGACTGAGGTAGCCATCCAACTGCAACACCAATACCAAGTTTGTCAACTTTCTTACTTCTTTTCTTCCTTGCTGGTACTAGGGATTGAGCCAAGGTTCTTTACACTGACCTACATCCCCAGGCCATTATTATTATTATTATTATTATTATTATTATTATTATATTAACAAGGTCACACTAAGTTCCTAAATTCCTCAGGTTGGGCTCCTACTTGCAATCCTCACACCTCAGTCTCTAATCTTCTTGCTTTAGGCTCCTAGCATGGTGAGATTACAGTAGGTATGCACCATCATGCCCAACTAAATTTTTCCTTTTCTGGGTGTTTTTTTTAGACTAAGTCTTGCTAGGTAGTTCAGGATGGGCTTGAAGTCACTATGCAGCCCAGGCTGGCCTCAAACTCATGGCAATCCTGCTGCCTTAGCTTCCCAAGTGCTTGAATTATAGGTATATGCCACCACAACTAGCTAGTTTTTCAAATCTTAAATCATTTTAAAAATATATTTACCTATGAAGCAAAAGGCCTTCCTTAACATCTTAAAAAATCATTGCAATCAATTAACCTTTCAAAGCCTAGTGATTGCTTTTTGGAATGCCCATAATAATGGAACATGATGAAATTTGTTCTTTTCCAATTCATATTCCTTGAATATCTCAAGGTAATATGAATTTCATGCAAAAAAATCAAAAACTTTCCATCTTTGGCATAAATAAGTTAATATTTAGACATAAAAGACAATATATATTTTAGCAAAGAAGGCAAGACTTCTGTTAAAGTTTAGATCTGGAACATTCCCTCAAAGCCTCATGTATTCAGAGGTGGGGCTTTAGAAAGGTAAGTAGATCACCTTTCCAAAGGGAGCACTCTCACAGAATGTGCTGTTGGGAGATGGGGTCTGGTAGGAAGTGGGGATCCCTAGGGGTAGAACCTAGAAGGGTCATATCTCCCTCCATAGCTCTTCCCTTTCATCTCTGCTTTCTAAGCTCTGTGATATGAACAACTCTCCTCTAATGTAGAGGATCAGCTTCTGCCTTGGAACCAGCTGACCTTGGACTAACACTTCTGAACCTGTGAGTCAAAATAAACCTCTTCACTTTGAAGTCATGGGTATTGGGTATTTTGTCCCAGTGATGAGGAAAGTGACTAAGACAATCTCATCGCAGAAGACTATTAAAAAACTAGAGTAGTTTCATGAATAAAAGAAAAATAAAGTAGAGACCAAGATGTTCTGTAAATTTAGAAAAAACTGACTAATCTGAGCTGGATTCCCTAGGAAAAACCTTAAGAAAAAAAAGTTTCTGGTTAAATATAGTAAATTAAGTACATTCACTCTTACTTGATGTTGCCTTTAAAAAGTAAAGAGAATTTTTTAAAGGTGAAAACATGATCAAAAAATGATAAAAGGAAGATAAGAGAGATATCTTAATGTGTGTGCTGCTATAAAAAATCATAGATTTTATAACTGATTCACAACATAAATTTATCTCTGATAATTCTGGAGGCCAGGAAGTCTTTGTTATGGTTTGTGTGTAGATGTTTCCCAAAAGCCTCTTGCACTTTTAGATGGGGCTTTCGCAGAGGGAGTTGAATCTAGAGTTTGTGATTCATGGTTCAATGCTGAGATTAAGGGTGCTGGGATGAAGGAGACGAAGGGTAGGTGACTGCTGGATCAGTCCACTGATTGGATTGGCACCACCCTAATCCCAAAAGTCTGGATAAAATAAAGGGGGCAAAAAGAGACTTGCTTCCCACTTTTGTTCTTGCTGCTTTTGCCACCTCCCACCACCCAGCCATGTGCCACCTCTGCCTTGGAGCCAGCTGATTATGGACTGAAACCTCCAAAAATTGTGTGAGCTAAATAAATGTTTCCCCTCTTCAATTTTGGATGGTGGGCATTTTGTCTCAGCAACAAGACAAAAGTAAGTAAGGCAGTCTGTGATCAGGATAACAGTGGATTAAAAGCCTGGAAGGGCCTTTCTCTGTGCTTCATAGATATACACCTTCTTACTGTGTTCTCACATTGTAGACGAGGCCCGGGAGCTCCTTTGAGGCCCTTTATAAGGGCATGAACCCCATTCATGACACTGGAACCCTCATGACTTAAGTACTTACTCCCCAAAGGTCCCACCTCTTAATATTGGGTGCTCAGTTCCAATATTTGAATTTGGGAAGACACTAACATTCAGACAATAGCAAGACAACAGCAACATACTTTTTATATAAATAATACCTATGTGGCAGACTGGTTGTAAGAGACATCCAGAAGCAAGTTAATTTACTTTGCAGGATCATTAATCTTAAAATTATACTCAGGGGGTTGGAGGTTCTGAATATTTTCAAAATACTCAGTGGAGCAGATATAGTTGAAAGCAGGTTGTTTTCAACTGGTTGATTGTTGACCTAAGTAACAAGCAACCTGACCCCTTTCTGACTGCAGATCACATGTGATTATCCTTCCTAACCTGGCACTGTTTAGAGATCGTGAGACAAGGTACAGCAACCACAGCTGAGGTCAGAGGTGACAATTGTGGTAATAGGGCTCTTATGTTAAAATCTTCCTATCAAATCAATACTTCACATTCTCCTTGTGTCCAAAGTCACTAGATCTTAGTGTGTGTTTTAAAATCAATGGATAAATGATTCCTGCCAAAACAAAAGCCCATTTAATTAAAAAGACTTAAAGATATAGACAGTCTATGTGAATAACCTACCAATAGAGCTTCTAGTCATCTTTGAAAGACCTTATTCTTAAATGGAAAAATTCAACCCAAAATCACATATATTTATGTATTGTTTCTAACGTGAAAGAAAGATAATCAAAAAGAGACTTGGAAGAACAAGAGACAGTGCAGAGAGATAGAAAAAAATAGTGTAATTAATATCCCCAGACAACCTCAGAAAAGATTTCACATTTGTATGCCTTAAGCTAGATGTGGGTTAAAAAAAAGAAGAAAAAGAAGAAGAAGAAGAAGAATGATCAGAGAAAGAAGAGATAAAATAAAATGATAGGAGATATTTTTAAAGTCCAATAGTAGGATTGGAAGGCAAAGTGGAAACATTGTCCTAGAAAACAGAACAAAATTAAATGAGGCAGAAAATGAGAAAAATGAAACTTGAAATTAGTTTCAAAGGTCAATCATCCAAATAAAAGAAGTTACAGAAAAGAAGAGGAGAAATGATGACAGGAATAAAAAATTGTTCAACAAAGAATAGATATTCTAGACTGTAAGTATTCATCAAATTGAAGCAGAATAAATGAAAACAGACACATTGTAAAATTTAATAAAAATTGGACCACAAGCATCTTTAAAAGTTTCCAAAGTTAGCAAGGGAAAGATCACAATAAGAATTAAGAATTAAAATGACACCTGATTTCTCTACAACATGGAAGTTAAAACAAAATTGAATAAAGTTTTTAGATTCTGCATAAAAATAACTTCCAATTTAGAATTCTAGACCTATGCAAATTATCTAATAAATAAGCTCTCAAAAAATTGACCTCCCTTATACTTTCCTAAGGAAGCTATTTGATTATGTAGCTTCTAGGCAAAATGAAGGGGAAAGCCAAAGAGAAATCTATAGAATCCAATTCAGAGGAGAAGCACAGGGAATTGCAAGGATAATGAGGAAGAGTCAGTTGTCTGGATAATCTCAGTGGAGCTATCTAAAGAGTGTCCAGTTGACTGGAACCAAAGGACAGTACCTTTTGAACGCAGTTTCCAAGAAAAAATTAAATATCTTCAGGCATACTGAAAGACTTTTTTCTTCTACTGGAGTGTTTATAGAAATTCATACAAAATTGAAAGTAATAATTACTTTCAAGGAAAGTAAAGTACTCAAGGAAAAACAGACATTATACAAATGAAAGTACTATCACAGACTATTTCATGGCTCATTTTATTGGCTTAAAAATTGAAGAATGGCTAACAAGGCATAAGGTATATCCTGCTGGGAGGATGGGAGAAAGCAAAACAGGAGGTGTGGTAATGATGGTTCTGAGGAAAGAACAGGGTACGAATCTTTTAAAGTCTGAAGCCGATAATATTTCAAATTTAAAAACAAAACAGCAAAGCCATTGAGAAACAGGGACTCATGTATCCAAAGAAACAATCATAATGTGAAAACATTACTTGTCAGAAGTATGAATGAGAACGTGAGCGGAGGGAGGCCGAGGTTGTAGGCCTTGGCGTTCTGTGTCTAAAGAAAAAGAACCAAAAAGCTTTGCACTGATCTGGAGACCACCTCTAGGCTTAAGACTGGGAAGGACGAATCCACGAAAGTTCTCGGCTTTTAAGAGAAGAAGCAACGTGAAGCCAAAGTTCCGGAAATTCCAACGCTCTGGTCCAGTGTCGAAGATCTCGCCCTCCTGGTGGTTACCTGGGTTTCCGTAGCTGCTTCTTCCTAAAGCGCTTGACAGCCACAATTTACAGTGCAGTTATGGCCAAGTCCAAGAACCATACCATGCACAGCCAGTCCCGAAAATGGCACAGAAATGGCATCAAGAAACCTCAGTCACAAAGCTACAACTCTCTGAACGGGGTGGATCCCAAGTTCCTTTGGAACATATGTTTTGCCAAGAAGCACAACGAGAAGAGCTTCAAGAAAATGCAGGCAAATAATGCCATGGCCAGGAGAGCATGCGCCAAGGCTATCAAGGCCCTCGTCAAGCCCAGGATCATTGCAAAGGGAGTAAACCACAGGCTCACTCGACTTGCCTATATTGCCAGCCTGAAGCTTGGGAAGCGTATCCATTCCCTAGCAAACAGAATGCAGCAAATCATCAAGAAGATTATGTATGTCCACCAGGTTGGATTCATCCCAGAAATGCAGGAATGATTCAATATATGCAAATCCCTAAGTGTAGTACAACATGTCAGCAGAACCAAAGACAGAAAACACATCATCATCTCAATAGATGCAGAAAATTTTTTGACAAAGTCCAAAACTCATTCATGATAAAAACAGAAAATCAGAATAGATGGTCTATATCTCAATCTGATAAAAACCGTCTATGGCAAACCAACAGCCAACATCATACTAAATTGACAAAAATGGAAAGATTTTACTTTTTTTTTAATGTAGTTAGTACAGGGCCTACAGGGTCTCACTACACAGATCAGACTCATAGTAATCCTCCTGTTTTCAGCCTCCCAA
>NW_004524662.1:5821888-5827229 GCF_000260255.1 Octodon degus | reverse complement strand
GAGATTATGGGGCCATAGAGCAATGTGACCAATGACATAGAATGTGCCTAAGGAGTCACATGGAGAGAAAACATTCAGGCTTTCACAGAGAACAAATTGGTCAAGCAATGGCCATGACTCATCCACATGGCTGACACTGACAAAGGATCCACAAACTGCAATACAGGGTTACAGAACAAATCCTGAGGGGACTTGACTGACCTTATCAGACACAACAGCTATATTTCTTGTTATATAGGTCTTGCTTTATCTTGGTCTTAATAATCCAGCAGAAAAGTATAAAAATGAGGTATAAAAAAGCCATGTTAATATGCTGAGCTGTGAAAAGCTCAAGTCAATAAATTCTGACATTTCCAGTCCTACGGATAACCCACTACTATTATGGACTACTAGACTATATTGGATTATTTTGTTGAATTCATGCACTTACAATATTTAAATGGCAATGGAATACCCATCTCTAATAAAACTAAACAAAAAAGGGGATACAAAGGAAGGACCATTTTGTATCTGTATATACAAAATAGTTAGGTTAGATATACAGCTACTTTCTCTTAATTCAATGAAAGATTTGTACTAATAGTAGTTGGACAGGATATCATGTCTGCATCTTGTACTATGAATAATCACTAAGAAGATAACAATATGCAATGTGTTATTGAAACTGTCCTATTAATTGGTTTTGAAACTGTCTCATTGCTGTTTCTCAATAAAATTAATAAAAAATAAAAAAGTATGAATGAAAAAGGAAAGGGAAAAACTAAATAATCATACTTATATCTATTCAATCAATTAAATATGTTTCTGTTAGAATTATACCTTATAATGAATTAAATATGGTTGTATTTCAAAAAGTTTAGGAACCGGAATGTGGTAGTACAGGTCTGTAATCCCAGCACTTGGGAATCTGAAGCAGGAGAACTGTTATGGGTGTGAGGCCAACCTGGGCTATATAGTAAGTTCAAGGCCAGCCTGAACTACCTTGCAGCCCTTGTCTCCAAACAAAAACAAAACAAACAGTTTAAGGGGAAATGGAGTAAGCTAGAATTGGGCTTTGTGATAACAAGGTAATTCTGCTCAGTTAGTTTACCACAACTAACAATCCTGAAGAAGAAAAATGACCCAATTTGTAAAAATACTTGAGGACAGAGCACAGAGAGGTCTATTTACTGAGCTTCAAAAAAGAAATTGGATTTCAGAAGGTGGACAGGGAAAAGAGGAAAAAGCAATTTTGGAAGAGGAGAACAACACAAAGGAAGGAATGCTCAGCAGTAAGCATGGCAAGTGGCCAGACCATTGAGGCTTAATCTGGCTAGAGGAGGACTAAATAGAGGAATAACAGAGAGGGGAAGTGGAGCCAGGTCTCAGCTTGAGAAGCTCCTCAAGTCTGCATTTGTCAGCCAACATCCAAGCTGTGGCTCTTGTAAAGGATGATCTCTCTGAACCATACACCAATGAAAAACTTAATCATGAGGGCTGGGGAGATAGCTCAGCAGCATGAGCACTTAAAAAAATACTTAATCATAAAGATTCTGAAGTGAGACTTTGCAGAAACCATGCCTCACCTTCCATTAGCTGTATATTTTCTTGGTCTCTGTCCTTCCAGGTTATTATCTGTGCCAGTTAATCTTTTTTTTTTCTTTCTTTCTTTTTTTCTTTTTTGGTGGAGCCAGGGATTGAACTCACGCCCTTGTGCTTGCTAGGCAATCACTTATTCTACTGAGCCATCTCCCTGGCCTCTGTGTGCCAGTTAATCTTGATAGATTTTTTTTTTTTTTTTTCAGAACCGGGATTGAAGTCAAACCCTTGCGCTTGCCAGGAAAGTGTGTATTCCACTGAGCCATCTCCCCAGCCCCTTGATAGTCATCTTATTGAAAGAAGACACTCCTGGAGAGGTGATTGGATTGTCCTGGAGCTAACCATCAGTGAATTAAGAGTGGAATGCGCTATTAGGAGATGTGGTCTCACTGAAGGAAATGCTATAACCTTGGGGACTAGTATTTCTGTCCCCTTTCCTCTGTACCTTTTTCCTGTGCTATGCTTTTCAGCAGCCATAAAGCAGGCAGCTTTTCTGTACTATGTCTTTCTGCATGATGTGCCAGCCTTGGAGCCAACCAATTAAAGACTAAATTTGCTAAAACCAGGAGCTAAAATAAACAGTCTCTTCCTTTAAGTTGTGTGGGTCAGGCATTTTATCCTAGCAACAAAACAAAACAACCCAGGGCAATATACTAATTTCCTCTACTCTTACTCTGCAGACTGACAACAGCTGTAAAGACCTCATACTGTTCTGTGGCTGTGAGGACATGTGATCCTATTGTAACCAATAATAATACATATGACCTTAGACAGCAGGAAAAGCCAAACTTACATTTATCAAGCACAGTGCAGAAGCTAAATCTAGAAATTCTTGAGTAAAATTTAGGCATTCATTTCCACAGAGCAGTAAGCAGATGGAGCAACAAATGATAGTTAGTCCTTTAAAATGGGAAGGTGTGGTTATTTAGTTTACTACAGTCCCTACCACTCAGCATTGTTCCTAATAGTGAGGCTGTAAATTGTCATTTATTATGATGCTTATAGTTTTGTTTTATCCTCAGAAGGAAAATTTTTATAACGAGCTTGTCCAACCCATTAATTGTTATCATTGGAACCCTGATGGCTTTTGAATATGCTACTCTAGTGCTATGACTTGTGAAATTCCATCATAAATTCCTGAATTGCAAATAAAGACACTCATTAGGTTAGTGGGTCATGGAATTTGGGGCACTTGGTTAAACAGAGTTCTTCTGTCCTTTCAGGATGGAGACAGACTAACCCTTGTGAGGCAGGAACATACAGAGCCAATGTATGATAGACACTGTAGATGTCATACCAACATTCTCTAGATATGGTAAGTATCAGTCATTTGTGGCTCATGGCTGCCTCTTCCACAGGAAATTGCCTCTAGGGTTTATGAAACAGTCAGTTTTCTATCTCAGATCACCCAATAACTAACTGGTACAAAGTAAAAAGGCTTTCCCCTTATATCAGACCAGCACAATTCAGAGTAGATTTATAATCCAGGCATTTCCCTTCTCCTAAATCAGCTCAGTAATGAATTTGACCTGAAAACAAATTCTTTGTTATCTTTTTCTCTCCTCTTCCATTACACATATTTTTCTTGGAAAGCACACCAATTGAATCTGTCTCAAATCCTGTTTCCAAGGGACCTAAGAGAATTTCAATTAGCAGTGTTTCCAGGAAGCAAATCTAGAGATGGAATACTACCATTGGATTACCCATCAGTAGGACCACATCACAGGTGACAGAATATTGCCAATCCCTTGCACAGTGTTATAGTCATAGGGTTAAAACTTTCAAAAAGGGAATGTCAGCAAGAAGGCCAATTAGAAAGCTATCTTTCTCTCATAGAGACATCAAGTTAACAATATATGGACCAGAATACAGCGATCCCTCATTTATTGCAGAAGTTATGTTCCAGACACCCTTGTGATAAGTGAAAATCAGTGAAGTAGTGATGTTATATTTATTTTAATAAATTTTAATAAATATAAATTCCCACACTCATACAAACTTTTCCCAAACTTCTAATGTTCCTAAACATTTTTAAACTCATAAACCTACATAATTTTAACAACATATATAGTATTGAAAATCCTGAGATATAGTGAAAAATGTGCGATAAATAATTTAGATTAATATCTTTTGAAAACCCACGAAACAGTGAGTCTGCAAAAGTTGAGCCATGAAATAGCAAGGGCTACTGTACCTCAGTGAAAACTCTAGTGACTGAGAAGCTATAGCACCCAGGCCAATATCAAAGCGTTTCAGCCAAAAACTGAACTTTCTAGAATAATTCACAGAATTGAATTGTGTAGGAAAAGTCACAGTATTTGCATATATATATATATATATATATATATATATATATATCTGTGCCCCTACACAATACAGGATACACTACTGGGAAAGAATTTCCTAAACCAGGACTTCTACCTCAGGATGGGAAAGCATGGACCATGTGTCTAACAATTTGGCTTGACTGCAGGCTGCTAGAAGGACTAATTTCTGTCTAGCTCAACTCAGAGAACTTAGGGACTAGAAGAATTTGGAAACCACTTAAAAAAGACAAGCACCACTGAGAGAACATTAGAACTACATTTCCATAGGTAAACACAAGAAAAGAATCCCTCATAAAACCTCAGATACATTAATTAGTGAAGGGCTTTCCCTGTGTGAAATTAGTATGCAAAGACTTGGAGCAGAGGTTTGTCAAATGTCTGCATCCCAGCAAAAGAGTTTCATATATGTAAAGAAACAGAATCATAGCCAGATTGACCAAAATAAAATTATAGAAATGAACTCCTAATGAAGGGGATGTTCAAAAGGTGCCTGACAGAATTTTAAATAACTTTAATCAAAATCCTCAGCTAAAAATTTACACAGACAACTAAAAAATGTCAGGAAAATGATGAATAAGATGAGAATAACAATAGAAAAATATGAGCTATTAAAACAAAATTCTGGAGTTAAAAAGTAGAATAAACAGAAAAATTCACTCCAGGAATTTAACAGCATAATTTGGCAAAAGAAAAAATTAGTGAACTTAAGGGCCAGCAAGATAGTTCAGCAGACTAAGTGCCTGCTTAGGCAACCACAGGGACCAGAGTTTGATCCCCGTCCTTCATGTCACACCCCTCCCCCAGGATGTGCTGAGCCAGTGACTGAGTCTGGGTGTGGTGGCACACACCAGTAATCCCAGTACTGGGGAGGCTGAAAATAGGAGGATCACTACGAGTCCGGGCTTCATAGTGAGGCCTGGTAACAAATACATAAAAATGAAAATAAATAAATAAATAAATAAATAAATAAATAAAGTGAACTTAAAAGGTCAGTTGAAGTTGAATCAGAAAAGAAACCAGACTGAAGAAAAGTGAAAAGAACATAAAAGACTTGTATGGACAAACAGGCCAATTTTTGTATTATAAAAGTACCAGTGAGCACAGAAGGTATTTGAAAACATCAGAATTAAAAGCTGAAATTTGATGGAAAAAAATGTATGTAAAAATTTGAGAAGCTCTTCAGGCAAAGACTTCCTGAATAGAACTCCAATAACACAAGAAATAAAACCAAGAATTAACAAGGGGAATTACATCAAATTAAACAGTTTCTGTACAACAAAAGAAAGAATTCTTAGAGTGTTGAGATGATCTGTTCAATGAAAGAATATTTTGTTAGCTGTTCTTCTAATAAAGGGCTAATATCTAGAATATATAATGAAACTTTACAAAGTTAACCCCCAAATCAAGTGACCTAACCAAGAAATAAGCAAATGAAC
>NW_004524662.1:5778935-5798326 GCF_000260255.1 Octodon degus | reverse complement strand
GTATTTACAGTTACTCCCTCTTGGCTTGCATTACTGCCTGAGCTCTACCTCCTATCTGATCAACAGTGGCATTACATTCTTACAGGAGCACAGGTCCTGCTTTGAACTGCACATGCAAGGGATAGATTGCACATTCCCTATGAGAATCTAGTATCTGATAATCTGAGGGGAAGCTGAGATGGTGATGCTAGTGCTGGGAAGTAGCTGCAAATGCAGATTAACATTAGCAGTCCAGGTTGATGTATTTCTCAATGTTGACAAGAAGGCAACAGTGCTCATTTTTGTTGTTGTTTTGCAGTTTTTTTAGGTAGTTGTTTGTGAGGACATGTTATGGGCACCTATGTTGCCAACCAACAGTATAGCTACAGAATTATTTAAGTCTTTGAATGATTACACATCAGGAAAACTGAATAGGTCATTTTTCTGTCAGTCTGTACATGCATAGGGTATAGCAGCTACCATGACTGGCCAAGTTTCTGGTTTTACTGCGTGAGTCAAGGAGATAACTTCTGAATGTGAGTCCATATGCTGCCATGCATGGAGAAATGCTGGCTAGCTGAAAAAAAATGTTACTTAAACTTAACATTTTGTAAGAAATGGTTAAATTATCAACAACATTCAAATATATGTCCTTAATTCATATCTGTTCATACAGCTCTGTGAGGAGGTGGACTCAGAATATACATGACTTCTTATTTATTATTTAGAGAAAGTAGATGTCTTTCTAAATGTAGATTACTGGCCAGAGTTTTTGAGTTACAAGAGCCACTCTGCAGATTTCTTTTAAAAGAACAGTCACTACTGGGCAGCACATTTCAACAGGACAGAAAGAGCCACAAAACTTGCTTACTTACTTGTGTGTCATATTCAACCTGTTCAACAATCTGTCACTTCAGGGGAGAAAGGCAACTTTATTCAATTTGGCAAATAGAGTGTTTGCATTTGAAGCTAAACTGGAATTATGGGACTGATAAACGAACATTGAGATTTTTAACATGTTTCAAACACTAGCAGAGATTTTGAGAGAAATTGAGTCAGGGCCTTCTTTCTCCCAGCTGGTATGTGATCACCTATCTCAGCTATCAAAAGAGTCTGAGCATTACTTTCCAACCGCAAAAGAAATCTGAATGGGAAAGGAATGAATCCACAACCCATCTGTGAATAAGCGCAGTGAATTAACTTTGTGCAAAAAGAGGATCAACTGTTTGGAATTACAAATGATGATGGACTTAAAAATATGTTTGAGGCAACTTTAAATCCCCATATGTTCTGGATTTAAATCAAAGCAGAATATCCTGAGATTGTTAAAAAAAAAAAAAAAAAAAAACCCTGAGAAGTCTACCTCTATTTCCAACATCCTACTTTTGTGAAGTGGGGTTTTCTGTACTGAAAAAAAAAAAAAACAGTTATGGAGTATATTGGGCATAAATGCCACACTTGAGATGTCACATATCATCCCCGGGTGGCAATTTTTAGTTGCAAAGAAATAAACAGGCCCAGGGCCTCCACTGATGATGCATTTTGCATAATTATTTCATTACATACTATAATGAAATAATAATAGAATACACAATAAATGTAATGTACTTGAATCACTAGGAAACCATCATCTCTTTTCCCAATCCATGGAAAATTGCCTTCTACAGAATGGGTATAATGCCAAAAGGTGGAGACTGCTGCCTTACAAGACAGCGCTTGCCCTCCTCAGCATCTAATCCTATAACCTCCTTTCTCTTGAATCAAGAAGTAGGATTAAAACTTCATGTGGCCCAACTGGAGAACTTTAGATCTGCTAAGTAATGAGGAGGTTTTTACATTGAAAGCTCTGCTGGGGCTGGCAAAGGTGTGCCAGTAGAAAGGGGAGAAGTTGCTTGCATATGAATCTTGAGGGTACCAGATAGAGGGAAGCAGAGCACAAAACTAGAGAAGGAGAGTTACCCATATGAAGCCACTTCACAAAATCTACCACCTTGAAAAATTCTAATGGCTTTTCCTAATTCATCATTGGAATGGTTACTGGAATCCTAGGAAGTTTAATAGCCTATATCTTTTTTAAAGTAGCCACTGTTCAAGGTTTATTTGGTATTGTAGTTGGTGTGACACTGGGTTGCACTGTTCACAGGTAGATCTTTTTATATTATATGGCAATGCACACTATATATATATATATATATATATATATATATATATATATATATATTACACAAAATAAAATCCTTTAAGACAGTTATGCACAAGACATGCAGTATTGGATTTGTCCACTGGATCCCAGGCTGCGACCAACTGGAGAAAGGTCAGACAAGGCTTGGTAGGTGAAGCTGTGTAACCAAGTAATACACATCTGTTAGAAGAGTAACTGGAGCCTGTGCAGTGAGGTGTCTCAGATGCTGGGCTACTTCATACTAACCAGAACTACAAGTGCTGCACCATCCAGCATCAGGACAGAGCTGTGGGGTTTTGTGAACCGTTTCTACTTCTAACTTTCAGAAACTGATGTTTTCCCAGGCCAACTTAATAGTGCTGCTTCAATCACATGTCAGATAAAAAGGACAACTGGTACAACTCCAACTAAACCCTCCCATAGCCTAGACAGTGACATGGTGACATCGGAAGACTCTAAAACTGCAGCTCCTTCTGGATCTACCACAGGATATCCACATTCTTCTTCAAACGTGCCTCTTCCTCAGGAGTCAGAGTCACCTTCACAACATCAGAGATCCCACTCTGTCCCAGGACGCAAGGGACACTAAGGAAGACATCATCATTGATTCCATAGAGCCCCTTAATCGTGGTAGAAATTGGGTGCACCCTCCTAAGGCTCTTCATTATACTTTCTGCCAAATCTGCCACCAACAGTCCAATGGCCCAGGATGTGTAGCCTTTCAGTTTGATCACTTCATAAGCGCTATCAACCACCTGTTTGTGAACCTCTTCCCAGTGCTCCTTATCCCCATCAGTTCCTAACTCAATCACACCACTCCATACAGGAAGGCTGCAGTCTCCATGCTCCCCGAGGATCCAGCTGTGGCAGCTCAGTAGGTGCATGCCCAACCTTTCCCCCATCAGGTAGCAAAATCTGGCTGAATCCATGTTGCAACCACTTTCCCAACAGTTTTTGGGAAAGCCGCTTATCTTCCAAGCCACATAGGTCAAGAAGTCCACTGGGTTGGACACAACAAGCAACTTGCAGTTGGGATTGTACTTCACAACATTAGGAATGATGAACTTGAAGATGTTCACATTACGCTGCACCAAATTAAGGCAGCTCTCTCCCTCTTGTGGGCGTGCTCCAGTGGTGATGATAACCAGCTTGGAGTTGGCGATTACATTATAGTCTTTGCCAGAGACAATTTTTGGTGTCCTGAGGAAAAGGCTGCCATGCTGGAGATCCATCATCTCTCCCTTTAATTGTCTTCCATGACATCAACAAAAGCAAGTTCATCTGCCAAGTCTTTCATTAAGATACTGATGGCACAGGCCATGCCAACAGAACCAACCCTGACAACCGTGATCTTATTCTGGGGCACCTGTTCCGCCTTAAGGAGGTTCATAATCAGCTGATCCTTGAGACTGGCCATCTTGAACTTAGAACCACAAAGAACAGGGAATGCACATGGGGTGGACGTCGAGGTGCACGCTTCTCAGATCTGGACTCAGCAGCGGCAGCTCCAACACTCCAATAGCCTATTTTAAATAAAGAAGAGAAATCAGAGCTATCGTGGTAGACGGCAGAGGAAGGTTTCAAGGGTACAGAGAAATATTCCTGCTAGAATGCGTTTATTATCCTTTATACCAGAAAACTCACTAATTGAGTAGATTTCGTGGCAGAGTCCACAGATCATTCTGGCTATCATTTGAAGTTTGCTGGTGAAAGAAAGGGTTTTCATGGTATCTTAGATACTACTATATTCTGTAAAATGTCCTCCACAGGTAGAGGATGACGTTTCAGTAGTGAGTTCACTATTAGCTATGATGATCATAGAGCTGCAAAATAGCAGAAGTCTAGTATCAGCACTTAGTTACAAGAAGAGAGGTGGTGATAATTACTATAATGGGGGGCAAAGAGAGAATGGCAGCCAAGGTTAGCTGACCTGCGAGTATCTACAAAACATAGTATTCTTAGAGGCAAAATAGTCAAGAGAGTATTGAGTAATATTATTAAAGGAGATCGAGTGTATTACAAACAAAAAAATTGAGAGCACTGCCCCAACAAAAATCCATGATCTTCCCCCAGTTTCCAAACCTATGTTTTTGGATCCAAAATTCACTGACAAAGAGCAGAGAAATTGAAGACAATATTGATATTAAAATAATAGTAAAGGATTACAACATAATAAAAATCCATAGGGACCACACTGATAGAAATAAAGAAGAAATAGTTCTGTCTTGCAGTAGAAAGCCAACTAATAAATATGGAAGGAACAATGATGTTAGATATAACTTTTTAATAAGCATCTTCCTCATCACTACAAATATGTATCATTGGTTCAGGCAAGATTAATCATTTGCCAATACAGTAATGAAAGTTTGATTAAAAATAGAATATAACATTTCTACCATTACAAGTACTACCTTCAGAGCACATTTATTTATTACAGGGTATATTAACATCAGAGCATACTAAAATTAATTTTAAAGTAAAAGAGATTGTCAGGTACAGTCTTAGCCAAATTATCATACTTAACAAACATTGTCACTGATAGGACTAATGTATACCAAGTGCATCTTACTATGATACACTGGGAACACAACATTGTTTTGATGGTAATTCTGTCAAAGTGTATTTCCTGAATTTGATTGCAAGGTAAATTGTAGGACATGTTACAGAAGAACTCATCTGTACTAGTCAAGAATGTCAATTGCATGAAATACTAGGGCAGACTCAAGAATTTCTGTAGGTTAGTAGAAACAAAAGAAATATGATAACTGAATTTAATTCATGATTTTGGATATTCTTGTGCTATAAAAGATTTTTACCAAAAAAAATAAAAAATTTTAAAAAAGATTTTTTTTTTGCGGAACCAGGGATTGAACTCAGATCCTTGCATTTGCCAGTCAAGCGCTTATCCTACTGAGCCATCTCCCTGGCCCCTGATTTGACCATTATACTGTGAATGTTTCAGAGAATTCCATGTTTCAGAAAATATACATTGAAAAGTTTAGAAATAAAGAGGAGTCACATTTGAAATTTAGTCATATACTTCAGAAAAAATGGGTGATATATACAGATTTATCTATAACTAAGAAAAAGATGTAGCAAGTATAGTAAAATGTTAGCATTTGGGGATCTGAATGAAAGGTAACCAGAAAGTTTTCGGTACTATTCTTGTAACTTTTCTGTAGCTTGAACTTATAGAAATTTAAAATATATGCCAAAATCAGAATAAGGATAAGGAAGCTTCAGTACCACAATGAGCTCATTCACACTTCCTGAAAGAGATCCAGGGTAAATACGCATATAACTATATATTGAAGGAACCCAGATCTTTAAAGGGATTTTCTGAAGAAGGTCCCAAGTAATACCCAGAAAATGAAAATACCATCTAGAACTCTCATTAGACACATGTACTTGGGGACAGGTAATAACTGGATTCCTAACCCAATCCTACCTGTATTACAGTGGTACTGTCTCTAGTTTCTTAATATGTAAATGGAGTGGACATACTAATTTGCAAAACTGTCACATTGGACATTATTAGTTCCTTTTTAGTAAAATAATTATCATAGGAAAAGTCAAGTGGAAACTCTTAAAATTACCCTGCCTTTAACCAAAAATAATACATTAATAACCAATATTGCTTCCCAGGGTGCAATGAGACAGATTAAGACTTTTCTCAGATTTCAGTGATAAAGAAGTAATGGCCCCCCCAAAAAAGAAGTAATGACCCACATATTTATGCATATTCTTAGGTAGTTTACCTATTATGACCCTTACAAATACTTGGAGAAACTAGCAGAAAATAGTGGAGTAACACATAATCAAATAGTAGCCCTAATTATAGTTATTGTGCCAGATGTGATAGTTTTACTAGAGAATATTATAGGTTCTAGAATGTGATGTACAGATATTTATATGGGTAATGCATCCTTTTTCCAATCCTACTAGGAAGAATAACCAGAAAGTGGTCTCATTTATATGTAATGGAAAATATACATTTACATTACCTTGCTCTCTTATGTAGAAGTTCCTGCTATGCTGTTGGGTATGGTTTTGAGTATATCTCCCAAGGATTCATGTACTGAGAACTTCATTCCCTAATGTGTCAAGGCCGAGAGAGGTGGAATCATTAAGAGGTGAGATCTAGTGGAAAGTTCTTAGGTCACTAGGGGAGCAGCTTTCAGGAGTCATGGGGCCAAAATACCCAACACTCACATCTTGAAGTGAGCTTTATTTTAGCTCATACTTTTTAGCAGGTTCAGGCCATGGTTGGCTAGTTCCAAAGCAGAAATGACACTGAGGAAGGACATGGTTTTCAGAGGAAAGCTGAGAGAGGAGAGGGGGAGTATAGAACACCCATTATTCACTCACTGTCCAAAAACTCCTACCCTGAATATGTGAGACTTTTGGGGAACATTTTAGGTCTAAATCATGATAAGGTCGCTCTTGCAGAACTCCTGAGCCTTTCAAGAGTAAGATATTCTGGGGTCAGGGTGATGGCTCAGTAGAATACGCGCTTGCCTGGCAAATGCAAGGGCCTGAATTCAATCCCCACTTCTGCCAAGAAAAAAAAAAAGTGAGATATTCTAAAACTGAGCCCAACCTCCTAATTTTGTTCTGGCTTCCTACTTGGCAATGTGACTTCTCATCCCATTCATTCTTGCTACTTACAGTAACAAAATAAATGGGAGGCATGTTGAGCTGAGCTGGTGCCATACGTTTGACTGTTGGGAGCTTCCTAAAATGAGCCGACCTAAGATACTATGCTATAGTAACATAAAACTTATATAAGCTCAAAGTAACCTAAAACAGCTGGATCTTTTACTGAAGGACTTCATGTTGTTCTGTTGTACTATGACACATTAATCTGACCAGATAAGGTAGAACTGATGAGTATTCTCAATGCCGTTATAAAATAATTGGGCTCCAGAGGGTGGCAAATCAACTTTACAAAGATTCAGAGTCTTCATACCTGTAAAATTTTTGATCTAATGCTCTTGGGCACCCTAAAACATCATTTCCAAGGTAAAAGACATATTGTGCCTTGAACCTTCCATCACGAAGAAGAGTAAAATTCAGTGCTTAATATGATCCTTTAGATTTTGTGAACAGTGTAGTTCACTAAGGAATACTGCTTTGACTCAGTTACCACTACTTTTAAAGTTCTGAGTCAAGCTTAGAGTAAGGAAGAGATCAGAAGCAAGGTCAAACAACTTTTAACTCTGCTAGCTTGCAGATTCAATGATTTCAAAGGAGGAAAAGATAATGCTTCAGGAAAGCCCTAAGTGGAGGCACAGTACAGATTAAGATGTGACATACAGAGAATTAGAGACCAATATATATATATATATATATATATATATATATATATATATTACAATAGTATATATACTTAACAATAAAGGGTCAGCGAGATAGCTCAGTGGATTAAAGTGCCTGCTTAGGGATTTGATCCCTGGCCTGCCGTGCTGGCCCCACTCCTGGGGTGTGCTGAGACAGCGATTGAGACTGGGTGTGGTGGCACACCTTTAATCCCAGCACTTGGGAGGCTGAAAAACAGGAGTCTGATCTGTGTAGTGAGACCCTGTAGACCCTTTATGAAATACATAAAAAATAATATATATGATGTATAACAATAGTATATATATTTAATAGCATTAAAGTTATATGTCTGGCTTAAGCAAGTCCAGAGATCACAATTAAACCACAGGAGCTAGTGGCCCAAATTCCCAGGACACCTATCACCACTGCACCAATGCTTTCCTACTGTTTCATTTATGAACCAGTTCCCTGTAAGCATCTTCTATGATTTGGATATGGCTTGATATGTCCCCCAAAGATGTGTGGGCCAGAAGTTTGTGCTTCAGTGTAGTGATATTGAGAAGCAGTAGAATATTTACTAGGTGGGATCAAGTAAAATGAGAAGTAGGACTTTGTGAGAGGTGATATTAAGTTGTTAGGAAGATTTCCTCTGGGAGGGATTAATGTAGTTGTCACAGGATCCATACAGTTCTGCAAGAGAAAGTTGTTATAAGAAGAATAAGCCTGGTCCTAGAATTCCTGTGGTTTCTGTCTCACCATGTGTTCTGTATGTACTCTCAACCTTACAATGTTCTCTGTCATGAGTCCTACACTAAAGGCCAGTTTGGGTCAATTGATCTTGGATTTCCAGATTCCAAAAGCATGAAGAAAACTTTATAAAGTTCCCAACTGCACGTATTTGGCTTTACCAACAGAAAACAGAATAAGATACCAGCTGACAAAGAACAAAAACTCAACTTTTCATACTTCAGCCCAAATCCATCAGGGATGGAAGAGTGGGCTATACCAGTAGACAGGCCACTGAGACTGGCAGAAGTGGTATTTAGGCTGAGAAGAATCTAGAAACATATTGAGCATGAGTTGTAACTTCAAGTCTAGTGCAACAGTGGGAGTACATTTTTCCCACTAAACTTCCTTTTGCATGTTTTTTCAGAAACTCTGATTCACCAGAATACTAGCTGATAGGGTATGACAGTAAAACCCATACCTTAATAAGATGCACTTAATGCAAGAAGCAGAGGATCTGAATAGGGTGAACTGTAGTGGATGCTATTAGTCTTGGGTCACTAAGACTGTACACCAAATTTTCTTAGATATTTTGATTGTTGTCTGATAACAGCTCACAAGCAAGCACCTTATTCAACTTGCCCTCAACCAACAAGAATCATTTTTCCCAGAAGGCTCCAGCCCAAACTTCTCACCTGTATCAACATTGCCAGAGACAGGGTGAAGTTACAACAAGTGGTGATTTATGCCCCAGATGCCCCAGCTCCCAACTCTAGGGATGAATTCCACTTTCCCAGAAATTATGTTCCCTGTTTTGCCACTTTTCTTTTTGTATTCTATTCCATTTCTCTCTTACAGATTTTCCCCCTAAAATACATCTTTTATAAAATATGTGCTCCTGAATGCCTGTCTCAGGATATGCTCCTAGGGAAACCAACCAAACACATTAGGTGATATGAGTAGGATTAAAAATTTGAGAACATGTGGACAGAGAGAAATTTTGCTACTAGTATGACAAAGTTTTGCCAGATTATTGATGCATTAGATGTTAAATAACATGAGTTCTTGATTTTTTTTTTCCCCTAGTGTTGTGTATTTTGAAAAGAATTAAAAACAAAAAAGCTCAGGAGGATATTGGGTTTCTGTGGCTCTCCTGGACTGTCATGCAAGTCATATTCCCTTTTGTTTATCTGTGAAGTGGTGGTGAAGAGCAGATGGGATAGTAGGGTAGAGAAGGGAAGGTCTCACTCTCGCTCTATCCCCATTCTTTCATCACATTCCTCCTTTGACCGAACTTCCAAAATGTATATGCATCTCCTTATTTTCAGTGGGTCTTATAATATTTCAAAAGCAACATTTTTAAAATAGGCTGGGGCTGACTGAAAGAAGGGAAAGAAACTGATCAAAAGTCTATTACAAGGGGGTCGGGGAGATAGCTCAGTAGAATAAGTGCCTCCCTGGCAAGCGCAAGGGCCTGAGTTAAATACCTGGTTCTGGAAAAAAAAAAAAAAGCCTACTACAGAACTAAGAGCCTAGAAGCCAAGTAGTGAAGTAAATGGGAAGGATAGATGGCAGGTGTATTTTAAGTGAACTTAACCCAGATGTCCTCAGGCTTCAGCCTCCTGTGGCTCAATTAATAATGAGAACACATTGCTTCAGTCCCCCTGGGTCATGGTCTCCAAGGTCTCACACACATGTTTACTCCTACCTCCTTGCACCACTCATTCTTGAACTACCAAAAAGGGACCTTTTATGTTCTCAGGGACAAGTGTGGTCTTATTCTTCTGCTCCTGCTTCCTTGACATCTGCGTCCTATATCCCAGAAGAGGATGAACTGCAACACTGGTGCTCTAGTGTTCCCAGAGCTGAATTCATCCAAGCAGTGAATAGAAAGGTGGTTGTCAGAAGTGGGAAGAATGGGGAAAGACTGGTCAAATGGTATAAAGTTTCCTATAGGATCAATACATTTGAGAGACCTCTTAGACAGCAACAATGGTATTCCAATTAAAAATAGTGGCTTGTATACTTGAAAACTGCTAAAGAATAGATGTGAAATGTTCCCATCACAAAGAAATGGTAAGTTTATGAGATGATGGATATATTAATTGGCTTGACGTAGTCATTGGAGGTACAATGATTATATCAAGCTGCATATTGCATACCTGTAAATATATATAATTTCTTTCAATATTTGGGATTGGACTAAGGGCCTTCATACTGAGCTGCATGTCCAGCCCTTTTTCGAGACAGAATTTTTTTAAATTGCTAAGTTGCCCAGGCTGTGCTTAAACTTGCAGTGTTCTTGCCTCAGCCTCAAAAAGTACTGGGATTACAGACGTGCAATATGTATAATTTTTATTTTTCAATTATACCTTAATAAAACAGGGAATAAATTTACAGTAACTGATAATGAAAAATCATTTACCACTATCTCATTCACTATGTATTTTATATGAATGTATAATATCTAATTCACTAGATTGGGTGTTTCTTCAGGGAAACCTATGTCTTTTGCAAAGGAAGGTTGTTTCTGTACATTCTTCCTGCAGTGCCAATAATGGCTCAAGGCATACGTGATTCATGCCAGACAGAGTGTTATACAGAGAACAGTGTCCACATGGAAATGAATGCACAGAGCGGTACAAGACAATGTCTGGCAGAAAATCAAGTGTTCCCACTAGGGCAGTACCAACCCTGCACTGTGACCTTCAAAGTCCTTCAATAGCAAGAGAAGGCATTCAAGGCAGGAGGTGCAACACCCACCATTAAATGCAGGGGCTGCGCTCCCTTGATTTAGTAGCCTTAGAAAACCAGGCCATCCCATTACTACTAATCATGTGGGCTGAGAAGCAAAGACAAGAATACTTTACTTCTGAAGATAAATCCCCACAGGAAAGCTGCTTTGCTCTCTGTAGGTAGAAACAGACAAAGAGTTGCAAGCAAACAGTCACATCCTCTAACACTTTTATCTCCTTGCTGCCTAGCAACTTCCATAGACAGAGAGTGGAAGGGAAATTCTCATAGAAACTCAAGAATACACGGCCGGCCGCCACATGCACAATGTCATCTCCTCTGAGTGTTAGTAACACAACCTCTGCAAAGCTGCCTTGGGGAGAGAACAGCCTGACCATGAGAGGTCAAGAGAGTGCTCTTACCTCTTCACATAAAGTCTGATGAGGGGTTGCTTCTTTGAGCTTTTGGGGGTTGATTTTGAGCAGGCTTCTCAGACTGTCAGCAGGAAGAGGAAAGTAGTTGTATTAATTGAAGTCAGAGGAATATTATGATTTAAAAATAAGCAACAGTGATCTTAATCATGTCAGCTTCTGCCAGTTTCCACTCCAGTAGTTCATCATGACAGTCTCTACTCCTGCTGGTGCCAAGCCACTGGCAGGAAGCACATCTTGCTCCCAGCATTATGGGCTCCACCAGCTCTGCAGATAGCATTCTAATCTTAAACCAAAATTTTATTCCTAAGGTCCCAAAAATCAGTAACATAAGAGAACAAAAAGATAATTGAATAAGAAATACTGCCCTCAATAGAGATCAGAAGAATCCACTAACTACAAAGCAGGATTAAAAACAACTTTTTAAAGACCTAAATCCAAAATACTTGTATCTAATTAATCTTTGGAGAACTTCTGACTTTCAGATCTAGCTGAATGAAAAGTGTAAAGTATGAGAAAATGAAGAAGATGATTTAATAGAGATCTATATGTGCACAAACCTTTTGAAAACACTTAAGTGTTTCTAGAACAGAATCTGTTTGATACTATTGAGAGCTTATTTGGAGATTCTAGCAGGGGAGCAGAGCTGCTCATACCCTTGACAGGGGAATAGACACTCTCTATCTGGGGTTGTTGCCCTCTTTGACTGAGCATGCAGCTTTTGGGAGGGCCGCACATGGAATACTATTGAAAATTTTTTAAGACTTGTGGGGCTGGGGAGATAGCTCAGTAGAATAAGCGCCTCTCTGGCAAGTGTAGGGTCCTGAGATCAATCCCTGATACTGAAAAAAAAAAAAAAAAAGACTTGTGGTTTTGGAAATTTAGTTATGTTTTGCTTAAAATACAGACTCAAGCTGCAAAGAGTAGAAACAGAAATACTATACTAATGACTTGAAAATTTTAATAATAAAATGCCTTGGTTCAGAAAAAAAAACCTGAAGGTAGAGACTATTCAGAATAATAAAATATAAATTACTAGGATTTAGAATTCAGTTTTTACTACCTAGAGTCATGGGCTTGCTTCACCAGCACATATACTAAAATTGGAGCCAAACACTGTTTTAAATACCTTATGTTTATATTGTTTTAAGTGAGAAAGCTGATGCACACAGAATTCAAATAATTTGCCTAGGATCTGACAGCCAGTAATTGGCAGAGTTGGAATTTGAACTTACACAACCTGGTACTAAAGCTCAATATTTCTACCCTCTGGAAAATATGACTTTATACAAAAGCCACAGAAATGATCAAAGCCCAAAAGAAAATCCTCTTTTACTAGCTTGTTATATTTAAAAAGTAGATTCATTAATTTAAGATTGCAACATGATGGCAGATTTTTAAGTATATTTCGTTAGTCCAGGGTCTCATTACACAGATCAGACTCGCAGTGATCCTCCTGTTTTCAGCCTCCCAAGCGCACCACGTGCACCATGCTGTCTCAGTAGCCATCTCAGCATGCCCCAGGGGCAGGGCCAGCATGGCACTCTGGGAATCAAACCCCCGTCCCTGTGTCTGCCTAATCTACTGAGGCGCTTTAATCTACTGAGGCGCTTTAATCTACTGAGCTATCTGGTCAGCGATGCAGATTTTATAAATGAGCCTATTACCTTCTTCTGCCCTACATTTGTAGAGAAAAGAAAAAATAGGAAAAGAAATGACATGGGGTTACCCTGGCTGAGGATATGTGTGTCTGTCTGTGTTGACAATGTTGAGAGGAGGAATGCAAAGCTGTATATATACACAGATGGTTGGATTGCTGGAACCAAGACTTTGACTAGCAATGCCATAAGTATTGTGGCATCTGTGCATATTGACTCAAAATTATTATTTCTGTGCATATTGAATCAAAATTGAGTTCTAACTGACTGCATCACTAATGATTTTAATTACAGTAACTTGCTAAACTGCTGTAAGTAGAGACTGCTGAGATGCAGTGGTTAAAACCCCAGGCTGTGATGTTAGACCTTGGCTTGAGGCTATGGCTGGGCCACCTGCTGGTTTTATGACCTTGATGAATTTACTTAAGCTCATTTTCCTCTTACATAAAATGAGAGAAACAATAGCTACCACCAACCCTACCACTTCCTGAGGTTGTTGTAAAGACAAATTATAAAGCACTTAATGCGTTGCCTGGTACAGAATAGCTTCCTTCTCTCATTTTAATACAAAATACACACATGCAACACTGGTAAGTAAGCAGTTGAAGAATATGAAGCCTCTAAAATCAGAAAGCAGTAAAAGATAAATTGTCAGAGGAAACTATAAAGCTTCGGATTCTCTGTAATAATGGTCTAAGGGGATGGACAAGCCCATGTAAAAATAAACAAAAATACACCTCAGAAGTCTGATTTAAGTGTTACAAAATAAAAGAAAAAGAGAGCCTTTTTAAAAGTAAGAGGTAATAGTGCAGAAGTCACCAGAATAAAAGAAACTTCAGTGGTAAGTGGAGAGAGAAGTCACTTTTATCTGGACATGACTTTGTTGTGTGACTAGGTTTTAGCTTGTATATGCATGGCTTTGGGTTGTAAAAGAGGTATACATGAAAGCTCAGACTTACATAACATGTGAAACTGAAGAGACTCTTCCTCAGCAAGATTGGGGACTCAAAAATGAGGATAAACTAGAGGAAGCAAGGCCTTTTGTGAGATCTTGCATCCTATAGCTACTCTCAGAATTCAAGCTCTGGGATAGGATTAGGGTGATCTTGTGCTAGAATTGCCCTTGATTCTCTAACAGAAACAAACCCAGTACTCTTCACAGGGCTGTAATTTTGGTCCAGTTGTCTACTACTCCTAGAAATATTTGCAAGGCAATGGCCCATAATCAATCATGAATGCACATTAGTAAAAGAATTCTTGGGGCCGGGAAGATGGCTCAGTGGAATAAGCGCTTCCCTGGCAAGTGCAAAGGCCTGAATTCGGTTCTTGCTCTTTGCCTCCACCATGAAATGTTGCTTTCTGCTATGTGCTGCTCTGCCTTGGAGTCAGCTGAATATGGACTGAAGCCTCCAGCAACAGTGAGCCCCAAGGTCAGGCTATGGGGAGGACCTGGGAGTAGGAGAGAAGCCGACAACTGAGGTGCAAAGCCACATGCTGGCTGGAAGCTGCGCTGTGTTTCAGGCAAGCCCTGATGGCTGAGGCAATGGAGCAGAGCCTCACTCGTACCTGTGATGGCACAGACTGTGTGGCCGAATTGGATAAGAGGACAAGTGACAGATATCACTTCCAGGCAGAGCTGAAGAAGAATTCATGGGGCAGAGATGTAGCTCAGCGGTGCAAGCAAATATAATGATTCAGATCATGGGGGCTCCCTCTGCTTAGCCTGGAATGAGAAGATGTGGGACAGAACTGGCAGCTGACTCACATGGGACAGACGCAGCACATGGGCTGGATTTTCACTGATACAATGGAAGTCAAAGTAAGAGGCACAACAGTTGCACTGAAGCGCAGTCTATTGAATGATGCAGAATTGCTCCTTACTTCCATCTCAAGCTCACAGCACAGCAGGTTTCCTTGCTTCTCTGATACAGTAATGTCTGGATATCTGGCCAAGTCTTTGCCAAGGGAATGTGGGCCGAAATGAGTTGGCCCATAAAATTTTTGCTGCTATGTTGAACTGTAGGGGACTCAGGTTAACAATTTCTGACATTGCCAGTCAAGCGGAAGACCCAATACTATTATGGACTACTGGACTCTTTTAGAATATTTTACTGAGTTAACACACCTATAATATTCAAATAATGGAACTAAACAAAAAAGGGGATGCAGATGAATGTTCATTTTTTTTATCTGTGTATTTTAAATGGTTAGGATAGATATATAGTTACATTATCTTAATGAATAGAGGGATTTGTTGTAATAGTGTTTGTAAATAGGGTATCATGTCCTCATCTGGTACAGCAATTAACCACTAGGAAGAATGTATGCAATGTGTTAGTTATTGAAACTGTCCTACCAATTTGGTTTGAAACTGTCTCATTGCTATTTCTTTATCAATAAAATTATGGGGAAAATTAAAAAAAAAGGCCTGAATTCAATCCCCAGTTCCTTCAAAAAAAAAAAAACTCTGATTATTTTAAAGAAATATAAACAGTGTATTTGAAAACACCTACAAGAAGCAAGTGATTTAGCAAATAGAAGAGAAAATGTAATAGAAATGCTAGAATTAAAAAATGTGGTAAAGCAAGTTAGCCCAGTGAATAAGTTAGTGACAGGTCAGGCACATCCATGGACTGGGATGATCATCAAAAGAAATAATCCAAAATGTGATCCAAAAAGACAAACAGAAAATGCAGAGAAGCCAGTAAGAGGAAAGGGCAAAGGCATTCAAGTGGGAGTTCTTGAAGAGGAAGAGAATGAACAGAGGCCACAGGCATAATAGCTGAGTGTTTACTGTAATGAGCAGATTCAAGGAGCCCAGTAGAATACAATCAGCATTAACAAAATAAGTTAATCTGTAGATACAGCCTAGTGGAACTTCAGAAAACCAAAGCCAAGGAGAAACCTCCCACATGACGCCAGAAAATCAACAGATTTTCTTCAAAGGAATGTCAAATTGATGTTAGCAGGGACAGAAAACAAATGATCTTTTCTTTCAGTATAATGAAGATCATAGTCAACCTGTATAAAAAGGACACAGGATACAGAAAGAGGTCTTGATAGCCAAATCAAGCATTATTCAAACTTCAAGATGAGTGGTACACTGTAACAATAAACAAAATAATGAATGGATCTACACTAATACCAAAACTTTCTCTTAAAATAGATGAGACAAGTTCCATCCCCAGTGTGCCGTGCCAGCCCCTCCCAGTGGACTGAGATTGGGCATGGTGGCCCGCACTTGTAATCCCAGAGTTGGGTGGCTGTAATGAGATCCTGTAGACACTGTTCTAGATACATTAAAAAAAAAAAAAAAAAGACAAGGCAAAAAGAGAGAAAAGGAAAGTTTCCCTAAGCAGAATTCCAATTAGTAAATGTAGGAGAAATTATAGAATACAGTTTAATGTATAACTAGTAAAAATCACCAGCGGATGCTAAAATATTGGGTAAGATTTGTTGAGAAGTAGAATGTGGAAAATCTGATAGACCTTCACCTTAACCAAGTAATCTAATATAGCACGACCAAGAGTGAGGCCACGTGTATCATGCAGCCCTAATATGCCACATTGATAGGAACACAGCAGCATTGTCTATGTAGTACTCATCCCAAAGATGGATAATATACCTGGCTAGGGAACGACCATGTTTGTTGTGGTTTATATCTGATGTCCCCCAAAACTACCATGTTGGGTGCTATGGCTGACCCACTATTAGAAGATGGGTCCTGGTCAGGGAAGCAGGTCATGCAGGACATAATCTCCCTCTCTGCCTCTCGCCCTCTGCTTCCTAGTCAGTGTGACGTGAGCAGCTTTCCTCCATGCAGGCCCTTCTACTCTGCAGCTTCCACAGTTGAGCCTGATGAGCCTAGACTGAGCCAATACACCCCCACAAGGTGTGGAAGACAGGAAAGGATGGGACAGTGTTCTTAAGAAACAGAGTCCACTTGCATATAATTCGTAAGAATACTTGTATATGCATATGTATTTAGGTGTACATATGTATGCAGAGAAAATGGAAAAACATTAGTAATTAGTGAACCCAATTGTTCTTTATTATTCTTGCAGGTTTTTTTTCAAATTTGAAACTTTTCAAAATAAAAAATTAGGGAAAACACAATTCAACATTTATTCACTTTAAAGTACAAATTATTATTTAATAATCCAACTCCATGCAATCTATAAAAGTCAAATTTAAACTTAAGGGGTACTAAAATAATGAAAATAAGTTTAAAGGACAAAAGTCATTTAAGTATAAAATGAGTTCTGGGCAAATACCTCAGTGGCCTGTTTACTGGCCCCGCCCATGGGACACGCTGAGCCGGCAATTGAGACTGAGTGTGGTGGCATGGACCTGTAATCCCAGCATTAGGGAGGCTGTAAACAGGTGGATCACTAGGAGTCCATTCTAGTAGTCAGACCCTAAACACTCTGTAGACCCTTCCCTAAAATACAAAAAATAAAAATAAAATGAATGGCTCAGTAGAATAAGTGCTTGCCTGGCAAGCGCAAGGTACTGAGTTCAATCCCTGGTTCCGCCAAAAAATAAATAGATAAAATAAATATAAAATGAGTTTTTTAAAAAAAAAAAGCATTATGTCAGTGATTTTTCAAAAAGCCCAACTCACAAAGATACTAAAGGTTCTAAAGTTGTGTATGTCTAATGCAACAGCTTCAATATAGAAGTAAAACTATGCAGCTACCGGGAGGGATTGGAAAACACACATCATGAAAGATTTTAACATAAATCTTGTTAAACACAAGCCAACCAGCCAAAGAAGCATTCAAATGAGAGGAAGACCCAAATGTACAAGAACCTCGATTTAGCACCATGTAAACCCTCTCAAATAGGTGTTCTCTTACTAAGAAAAACCCCAGATAAATACAAAGAAATAATGACAATCAAGGAGTCAATCAAATATTCTCTAAAAGTTCTTCAGTGTAACCAGATGTGGTGGTAGATACCTGTCATGCAGAAGGCTGATGCAGGAAGATCAAGAGTTTGGGGCCAATGTAGGCCACATGGTGAGATCCTGTCTCCAAAAACAAAAGCAAATTCTTTTTTTTTATGGTCCTGGGGATTGAATTCAGGACCCTGTGCTTGCCAGGCAAGTGCTTATTCTACTGAACTGTCTCCCCAGCCTGTAAATTCTTTTATCATAGGAAAAAAAATATGGAGATTATCTACGATTATTGTCTTGTGAGAAGTAGATGGGTATAGTACCAACAGCTTGCAAACATTCTCATTTTATGCAAGAAGAAGCTATACATTCTGATGAAATCTGAAAGATAGAAAAATGTTTATAGACACGTCAAAAATTTAATATTCACTACTAGAAAATGTAGTGTGGTTTTTCTGAGCCACTAGAGTAAACACAAGAACAAGAATAAAAGCGAACAAAAAATTGATCAAAGATAGGAAAGGAACAAAACAAAGAAAAATGGTAAAACATGACACGTTAATCCAACACATCAGTGACTACAGCAGATGGTTACATGAAAAGAAGCATCTTTGGGCTATTTATAGGAGAGATTTCTAGGTGAAATATTACACAAAGATTAAACATAAATGGATTAAAATACCATTAAAATGCTACATGAAAATGGAGTATAATAAATAACATTAATAGTTGCTGAACTGTATTTTCTCTGCCATCATTAAGACAAAAACCATAAAGTCACAAATAGTTGTACATTATTCCCAAAACTTCAAAGTACATAAAATCAAAAGCCTTATAAAAATTATAGGACACACTATATAACTACAATAGTCCTAAATCTTAGAATTCATTTCCAGACATATTCTCCAAGTTCTTCCTGAATTTATTGTCTACGTTATTTCTTCCCAGAAATAACTTTACTTGGCTTTACTTCTTATATTTCATTTTTATACTTTTCTACTGGATGGTTAAGACCAAGGTAAAGCAGGACCTATGCATCAAAGTATATAACCTGTTTCTGTAACATGTCTACCCATTACAGAAGAGATGGCAACAGAGATGGTGGGGGTGGGTCCCAAGAGAATAATAATCCCCTTGAAGACATCTGCCCCAAATGGTATTATCACAGGACTTTCATACAAAAGGACATAAAAGTTTTAGACATCAGAAACAACTTCTATAACAAAGGAAGCTCAAGATGACTTGAGGTTTCAGGATTGTCAGTTTTATCAGAATCTGATCCTTTCTCATTCAATACTCCAAAATTTTTGACATAATTTTATTGGTAAACAAATAGCAATGAGACAGTTTCAAATCAAGTTGGTAGAACAGTTTCAATAATTAACACACTGCATACATTCTTCTTAGTGGTTAATTGCTGTACAAGATGCGGACTTGAGATCCTATTTACAAACACCATTAGAACA
>NW_004524662.1:5739569-5770235 GCF_000260255.1 Octodon degus | reverse complement strand
TCCTCCCTATGTTTCTGTAGTTGCTTCTTTACTTCAGATGCTCTGAGTTCTGAAAGTTCTTTTTTTATTTCAGAAAAGAATTGCGCTCTGATTACCTCTATATCTTTCTTTTTTTTTAATTTTTATTTATTTATTTGTGTGTGACTGTGTGTGGCCATCTCAGCCCACCAGGGGGCGGGGCTGGCTGGCATGTGGTGCTGGGGATTGAACCCGCAGTCCCTGTGCTTTGCTAAGCTTGTTCTAAATAGGTGCTTTAGACCTCTATATCTTTCTGCTGTTGCTTGTTTACTATCGACACTATTAATTCATGCATTTGAGCCGAGCTAGTGTCCTCCGTGCTTGTTCTGGGTCGGCACTGGGTTTCCTCCATATGTTTCTGCATTTGATTCTTTACTGCGGGTGCTATTAATTCAGGGATTTCTTTTTTTATTTCCAATCTGAGTTCCTCTATACCTTTCTGTAGCTGTTTATTTACTTCAGAAGCCATTGATTCGTTGCTTTCAGCTGTGTGATTCCCAATTTGTTCTGTGTTAGTGTCCTCTGCACTTGTTATGGGTGGGCTTGGGTTCTGAGGTTGCATTTTGCTCCTTCTCATCATTTTGTGTAGCACTGTCTTCTGACCTTTGTTGTAGATCTTTGTTGTAGTTATAACCTTAGCACGTATTGAAGTTCAGGTGTAGATCTACAAAGTTTGGATTTATCCAACTGTGCCTGGATTGGGTCTGGCTGCTGTGCTCAATCCTTCCTGCTTCTGCCCTTAAGGGTGAACCTGTTGTGCCCCTGTGGCAAGATGTTCTGCTCCTGGACTAGCTGGGTGGTTCTATACTCTACACTCTGCAGGGATTGCAGCTGCAGTGTTACACCCCAGGCATGTATGCCAGGCCTGAGCTGAGCCTGGAGGGGACAAGGTGGAGTAGTGGGGAGAGGCAGCTCTCCCACACACTCACCGGACCTGGGCTAGGACTGGGTCTGGGGGTTCCTGGAATGCGGCAGAAATTGCTACTCAGCAGGTGGGGTGGGGGAAGTGCTGCAGAGTGTTGGGGGGCATCCCAAGGGGGTGGAAGAGGGTCTCACCAATGCTGAGCCTGGACTGGGATGAGTAGTCAGTCCGCCCATGCAGGGCAGCCAGAAGCTCTCCCACACACTCACCGGACCTGGGCCGGGACTGGGCCTGGGGGTTCCCAGAACTCAGCAGAAACTCCCACTCAGCGGGCAGGGTGGGGGAGGCACTGCGGAGTGGTGGGGGGGGGCGTCCCAAGGGGGTGGAAGAGGGTCTCATCCACTCTGCGCCTGGGCTGGGATGAGTAGTGGGTCTCGCTGGCACAGGGCAGCCGGAAGCTCTCCCACACATTCACCAGACCTGGGCCAGGACTGGGTCTGGGGGTTCTCCAAATTTGGAACATTGTGAATTTAACAATTATAATCCCACAGCCCACACAGTTAAGTTTTGTTTCTTATCTGGAGAAGCATCAGGTCTGTGATCACAACAAATAATACTTTTAGGGTTCAAAGCAAAGCTTTCCAGGTCTGAGGCCATGACCTTAACTGAACACAGACAAGACCTTGTATTTCTCGCTTTTAATACACCAATAAACTCTGAAAATCCAATCCCTGTCACAGACCACATAGTCATCATTACTGCCGTAGCTGTTATGTCAAGCAAGTGTTTGAGATTGCAAGGAATTTGCCTCCACTAACACTTCATCACCATTAACCCTAAGAGCAGCTTGGTTCCTTATGACATCACTACGTGTGGTAGATTGCTCATTTTCCATTTCCCATTGGCAAGCGGGGAAATGGTACATTGAAACCCAAACATATACCCCCACAAGCCGTGTGTGTGTGGTGTGTGTGTGTGTGTGTGTGCGTGCGTGTGTGTGCCTATGGGCAAGAATGACCTGTATTCTGAACTATCCCTGATAATAGTTCTGATGAGTGAGGGTCCTTGTAAAAGAGGAAAACTAGTAATTTGAACAGGGAAAGTGTGTATACTGATAAAGGGCAGCTTCTTCACAAGGATGGAATTCAGACCTCCTTAGAGAGGATGAGGCTGCAGACCATAGCATAATGAGCCAAGGCTGATTCAAACTCCAAAACCATGTTGGTGGTCAGAACGCCTCCCACTGACACTCAAGCTTGTGAAAGGACTAGTGCCACCTAGTGTCCTACATACATGCGCCTGGCAACCAATAGCAAGCTGAAATAGGTGCACACTGAAACAGAAGAGACCCCTTTCTTCTGCAGTAACCTTTAGCGCCCTCTACTGGCCAGAATTAGCAATGTGCAATGGCGTGGGAGGGACTAGCTTTACAACCCAGGCAATAACGGTGGATTTTGAGCTCAGGAGCAGTAAATTAGTTACTATTTAATTTATTTACCGCCCATTGCACCCCCCCAACCCCTTTTCATTCAACCAGACGTACCTCTGTCCAGGACTTTACCTGAATCCTGGACCCTTTGGGCTAAGACCTGGGCAGTGCCACCTGAGTAGTGTTATCTAGAGCTACAAGTCCATCTGAGGATGGACCCCAGGCAAAACTCTATTATCCACTCACACTGGTCTGAATTTTTCTTGGGGAGCAGTGCCCTAAATCTCCCTTGACCACGTATGTTATCATCATTTTAGCTGATTGGATTTGATCATTGTCATTCATCTTTGCCCATTTACCCAGTAGTGACTCCAGAAGCTATAAGTAATTGTCTTAACATCCCAACTCAATGGAAGTACAGTATCACTGTGTCTTTTGGCAGAAGCATTTGTTCTTTGGTCCTAAAACTTTCAAGCTAACAGAACCCAGATTCCTGGGGACAAAAAGATTTTTGTAAGTGGGTTATCATGTAATCATTAAAGAGTATGGAGGCAAGGCTGCAGAGGAAGAAACTGAGGCATATCAAAGTTAGTAACTTACATAGACTACAGAGTTAGAATTAGCTGAAATGGAGTTGAAAGGCAAGTTTAACTCCGGGTCGATATGTTTCCAACACAGAAGTTGCTTTGCTATTATCTACCAAGTAGCTGTGAAGCACTGGTGATTAATTAAGACAGTGTCAAACCCAAACACCGCGTGCCTCACCTCTTGGCATTTATGAGAATCACCTCCAGTTCACAGCCACACAGTGAGTGTTGTGCTGAGCGCCTGCAGCATTCCCTGGCCAAGTGTGTGGTTTACCACCAACAAAGCACCCACCTAGCCAAGGATGTCAAGATTTAAAAGGTGGTCAGCTTAGCCAAGGATCTCAAAAGCAAGTGTCTTTATCTTACGGCAGAGTGGAATCTTTCCCAAGTGCGCAAATACTACATGGGTCCAGGCACTGGGCACTTACGTTACCTCACTTCCTACTCCCTGGGTAGCACACCCAGCTCATCTGATTTCACTATGATGATATGGTTTTGCAGAAAAAGGCACATCTGGTAAGGAGAGGGAGAGAGCTGAGCTTCTCAGAGAAGAACATGCTGACCTTTAAGGATTGCTTCAAGCCTGAGCTCAGCTATTTGTTCAGAATAGGAGCAGCAGCTGTGAAAGGGCTCAGCCCTTACAGATGGTTAAATGTCACCAATGTCTCTGCTTTGCAGCCTTAAAATTGTTGTTTTGTGGTGATCTCTGCCTCTGGCACACTAATGGGGGTGGGGAGAACACTCATGGCTGGGATTTGGGGAAAACATTAAGCCCTACAGTAAATGCATGGTCCTTTTCTATTTTTTTTAAGAGGCAACTAGCTATAATCTAATAAAAAAAAAAAAAAAGAAACAGCCATGATGTAATTATTCTCTAGAAGACGAAACTTCATAACAATATTACTTTCATTTGTATAGGTCATTGCCAAGGCCAGGCTCCCATGTGAATGTTGGAGACATGATTGGATCAGTATAGCTCCTAAAGTGCTCAAGCGGTTCAGGTATTACTCATCTACTCAGTGCACTCTGACAAGGAGTAAGGGGAGGTTTGGAAGCAGACCCACCTTGGGAAATAAGGAAAGTGCGTTCACTTGCTTCCAACAAGGCAACACCCTACATCCCTTCTGGGCCCTGGCCTTTGGGGCAGTGCTTGGCACTGACCAAATTCTGTGTTCTACATCATGTGCTGTCTGAGTTTAGGTGTAAATGGTGAACCTAATCACCAGGCAGTATAGACACAAAGGGGCAAACAGGCACCTTCCATCATTCAACTGTGGAGATAAGATATTCACTATTTTTAACCATGCGCAGTAGATAATCTGAATTTTATGTTTACTTCACAAACTTGAACATGGCACCCATTGACACAACAATGTGACAGGCGCTGTTGTAAAGACTCAGCAGATATTCATTCATAATGCCGTTAGCAAATATATTATTTGCCTCACGTGGTTTGGATGTGGGTTGGACATGGTTTGTCACCAAGCTTCATGATAGATGCTTTGGCTCTACTGTGGGGTATGGGATGTGAGGGGAACTTTAATAGGTAGGCTCAGTATGAGGTCACTGGGGGCTGCCCTGGGCAGAGAATCCCAGTATCCCAGATTGAGCTCCCTAAAGTGAATAAGTATAAAGATGGGAGCCTGACCAGAATTAACTCCTTGACTTCCTGTCTGATGATGTGATCTCTTACTCCTGCAGACTGCTGTCCTGATGCCATCATTTATTGGGTCCTCACCAAAAACTAAATCAGGGGCTGTCTGATCTTGAAATTTTAGCCTCCACAACTTCGAGCCAAGTAAATCCTCCTTCTTTATAAGGTTAGCCTGCTTTAGGTATTTCATTATATTAATGAAAAACACACTATGTGATACAGTGGAGATGAAATAGGTTCATAAACTGAGACTTGATCACAAACTATGAATTGTTGATGACTCTAGGATCTATGAATGCATATACTAGCATTTCTCTGACTAAAATAAATGGAGATTCAAGTCAAGTACTGCCATTGGGGACCAGCAAGATTTGGGGGGAGGGAAGAATGGCAGGCAAGATTCTTGAAAAAAAATTTTTTTGACAGTGTTGAGGATCAAACCTAGGGCCCTGTGCATGAGGCAAATGATTTGAGCTTCATCCTTAACCTGTGGAACTTCTTACATCATGCCAAGCAGAGACCTAAGAAAGAAATCCTTACCATTGGTCAACTTACATAGGTCTACTAAGAGAATAGCAATAGCCCAGTAAATGCCACTAATTCTCTGTTGGCACACCACGATAAGATGTGTACATTTTATTAGCAATGATCTTCATTCTTTTGGGAAGACAGCATCCTCTAAAGCTGTATCACATATCTAGCTTTTAAAAAGCTTTTGTTTCCAAATGCCCACACATTACATTGCCATAGAAAATGCTTAACGGTCATATATAAATGATGAATGACAGAGCTAAGTGAGGCTTGAGGGACAACTAGTACACTGAAAACAAAATGAAGTTCAAGGCCAAGAAGTTCAAGTCATGAGCAGATTCCCATGCACACCCTCTCTGGGGAACACAGCCAGCCCCTGCACACCCCAGGCGCCTCTCCAGGTTAAAAACTTGCTCTTCTCTCAAGCATTCCCTGGAAAAATTTCGGCCATAACCATATTTAGCCATTTTAGGGGAAGGGGGTGGTGGGTCAAAGACTAAAAGGAGGAGGAAAAAAAAAGAATGTATATATATTTAAGTAGTTAAGTTTATTCCCAACATATTTGTCTGGGAAAGACATGGTTTGAGGTCACATGAGAACAAAACAAAATAAAACCAAATACACTTTCCCTCCACTTGGGTGAGCAACTGGCTACTTCACTTAAATCTTAATCCAAACATCATCATGTAAACTCCAGACAGTTGTCACATCGTGGAAGTCTTAGTGGCTATAAGACCACTGCTATTAGGAGACGGGGCCATGCTAATCATTGCAAGTTACAGCTGTCTTGTGTGTGTGTGGTTTTCTTTCTTTTTCTTTTTTTTTAAAGCGGGTGTCCTTCATCAAGATAACATAAATTTACTGACAAAAGGAAATTTACAAGCAGCCCAGAGGGAAGTAGGAGGTAACTGTAAGTGGCCCAGGCTGCAACAGGCTAAACATAGTGTGGCATGCACAAGACAAAGTCCCGGGCCTTGGAGGCCAAGATGGGTTTCCAGCTCCAGACCAGCTGCTCCCAGTCAGAAAAGCCCAGGCAGGGCCCAGGGTAAGCCTCTGTGTGGACCCGACCTTCTGGAAAAGCCAGAGAAGGCTGAGAAGCGTGTGAGCTATGAAAACAAGAAGCAAAGAGGAAAGGACGCAGGCTTGGTTAAAAATAAAACTTATCAGATGAGAATTTAAGTACTGAGAATGTTATCTCTCCCCACAGGAGGGTGGAAAAAAAAAATAGGCATGTCAAGGAGAGCACAGCCACAGGATGAATAAGCATAAAAATAGGAGGAAATGACTAAGCAAACGTGCCAAACGTGCAGGAGTAGGGCCTTCCTTCCAGGAGCTGGCTTTCCAGGATTGCTAGCCACTGCTGTGAGGCTGAACTCCCTGGAGAGCTGTAAGAAACTGGCAGTGACACTGTTTCTGAGGGAAAGAGATGTTTTTCTTTCCTATGTATCTTTTCAGACTGATTGCATTTTTCCCATGTTACATGTATTAAGTTAAATTTTCAAAAAGAGAAACGTCTACAGAAAAGTTCTGGGCAAATGCTTACTTCCCAGCACTTTGTGGCAGGTAATCTGGTTCCCAGGAAAAATTTCAGAATCCAGGTAGTTGGTGAATATTTAAGCACCCCCTCCTTGTACTGCTCCCGCATGGGTGCCTGACCTAGCCCCAAAGAGGCATAAACGGGACTTACTCCCAAAGCTGCCTTCAAAATGTATGAACCACACTCAAACCCTCACAAGTCCAATTTTTCCAGGAGTCTTCAAACGACAAATGTTCCTTCTACTTAGTCTCGAGTTGCTTTTTACTTCTACATATACCAGGCATCAGTCATGAGGGACAAGCTGGTTTCCCTCAAGAAATAGACACAAAACAAAGACTAAATTAGTTCTTAATGACTTATCAAATTAGTTTTTAATGACTAGTCTTTAATAAAATTAGTTTATTAAATTAGTTTTTAATGATTTGTCCACTGCTAAAATAATTTCTCCTGACTTGTCTTAAATCTGTTTGGCCAGTAAGGCACAACAGCCATTCCTTAACTGAGAGAATTTTTTTTTTAATGGCCTTTATAAATTTTCTGGGGAATTTTGGCACTCAGAAACCTAAGCAGCATCTCTTTCCAGAAAAGTTGACTTCCCTAATGTTAAACTCAAAGAGCAATTAAGCGAGAAAGAAATTGGGTCCTTTGTCAACACTTGCAGTGTTTCACATTATTTAAGGAAGACAAAAAGTTGTGTATTTCAAAGAAATTATGATGATATCATTTGTAGTCCACCTTGAAAAGGTTAAACAGAGGTAGCCCAAATGCCTCTGAGAATTAAGTGTTCGTAAATCTCCAGTTACTCAGAGGTGACAAAGGCACTCTACTCCTTTACTAGATGGCAAATCCTCAGACACGTCAACTTTGCCTCAAGTCCAAGGTGGAAATTAGGTGTGTCCGAAAGAATGTTTCCTTTCCTCTTCCTAGAGCATATCTGACATAGGAAGTTCAGAGTGGCAGCCTACATACAGATGGCCTAACTGTCCCAGTGCTGTGGCCTCCAAGATGTACCCAAGAAACTCCAATGTTTTCCATTCTGAATGGTCATTGTACTCTGATACAGGTGACAGTACACCCCAAATAGCTCATGCCCAGAATTAGCCCAAGAGGGGTAGCCCAATGTTGGATGCAATCCAAAGTTCACCCTTGATTCTATGAGGCTTACAGGAAGATTCCACTTCAAAGTCAAGAGAAAATTCAACTATGAAGCGGGTATTTTTTGGTTCTGTGATTTTTTTTTATTGAATAACTAGTATTCCTTTAGGATGCTGGGTATGAAATTCTTAATAATATTATGTAAACATATTAAGCAGCAGCATTCATAGCTCTGCCTCTCGCAACTTCACTCACTCCTTCTGTTATTTGGCACATGCTCTGCAGGAAGGAGATACCAGCGACAACAAATGCCCAGGAGCTGGAAGTCTTGAGTCAAATCCTGGTGTGATATTCCATTGCTATGTAACCTTGGACAAACCACCTGAGCACTGTGTTTCCTTAGCTGTGAAAGAGGAAGAGCTGTCACCCAGTGGTCACAAAGAATAAACATGCAAGAGCACGTAGCACAGGCCCCAGTTGATAGGTATTCTCTGAATACTGGGCCAATGTACCCATTGTTCTCAGCTTCAGTACATGACTGTCTTACCTCTAGCTTTGACCTTGCAACTTTGCAAATGTAAAGGAGATAAACCATGTTAAATTCAGCATCTTAATGGAATTAACTCTTTGACATTGTGAGAAGCAACATGTTAAAAAGCACATTTGGGGGCCAGAGAGATAGCTCAGTAGAATAAGCGCTTGCCTGGCAAGCGTAAGGGTCTGAGTTCGATGCTCAGTTCTGAAAAAAAAGCACACTTGGATAAGGATAGATTGGGGAGGCTGCATCTTTAGAGACTAGCATACAGTACCCAACAAAGCTTCATTTTGAAGAGAACCCCATATTTCCCTCTATTCTGGTAAGTCTCTAACCCACATCACTAACCAGTATTCTTTTCACGCCATTCAAAAGACTCAGAGAAGCTAAGTCAATTTTGTATTCATTCTATTTAAAATAACCTTACTAGGAAGATCCTTTGTTTGTCCTCATGGTTGATCAAATGAGAAGGTACCTGACATATCACCTCCTGTCTCGCACAAACTGCTGACCCATCATGGCATTTCCCATCACTGCTTTCTAAAACAACACAGGAAATTTCAAGACTGGACAGCCAAAAGAAATTAGGATGAACTGGTCTCTAAAAACAGTTATTTAAAGAAAAACAAAATCATGCCTGAATGGGTAATTTATGATTCAGACAGACCAACATTTAATTGGTATTAACTACTCTACTAAAGCTCTATTAAATGCACTTAGGTAAGACTTTATTTCCATGAAATTGGATCTTTGGTTCAAAATCTAATCTCCTACGAAAGACTGCACTATAAGGATGATGTAATGGTAAGGTATGCTCTTAACATTTCATTGCCAGGAATATAAATGAAATTGATCGGATTATTTGCCCAATAATGTTTCTTCAGCAGGGCAAAGTCCTCCCCTAAATGGGCTGTCAAAGAAAGGAGCAAAAGGCATATAGTCATTTTCATGTTTTGTTTTGTTTTGGTTTTCTTTTTCTTTTTATTGTATTTAGTACAGGGTCTCACTATGCAGCTCAGACTCATAGTGATCCTCCTGTTTTCACTCTCCCAGTGCAGGGATTATAGGCGGATACCACAATGCCCAGTCTCAGTGGCCAGCTCAGCGCACCCAGAGACAGGGCCTGTGCGGCATGTGGTGCAGGGGATTGAACCCCAGTGCTTACCTAAACAGGCACTTAGTCCACTAAGCTATCTCGCTGGCCCCAAACAGTCAGTATTAAAGTTATATTTTCCATCTTAATCTTGTGGTACTCAAATTCAGCCATGAAAAGCAAATGGTATGAATGAAAAAGTGATTTGTCGTATAGCTTGGCAGTTTAAAAGAACTTTGGGTAGAGGAATAAGCAAAACCTAGGTGGTCAAATCTCTTGCAAATCAATACTGGCTAAAATGAAGGATAAAACAATACATGCCTTTGGAACTACGTAATATTCCTGCAGCACATTCTTACTATCATTTTAGGACATTAGTAATCATGGAAAAATGTTATAATCTTATGGAATATAAAACTCCTAATAAACATGCTTCCTCCATTCTTCTTGAATGTTTCCAAAACCATTGTGAAGGAGGAATGTCCCAAACAATAATCCTCTTTCCTAACCAAAGCTACTCTTATTTACTCCTAGTTCCAAATTACAAAAAGGCAGAACTAGTATTTGCTTAATTTCTAGAGTCATTGTGGTCAATGAATGACATATTCATAGATAAACAAATATGAAATGACACTTGTTAGCGCTTTCTAAAACTTTTAGCCTACTTGTATAAGTCATTGTATAAGTCAACAATAAGATGCATATAAAAAGATGCTAGTGAGCTTTTTCTGTCAAAGAAAAGAAAAAAATCAGACCATTCAAGGCTAACAAAAGAGACTGAGTTTATTTAACAAGTATTTACTGAGTTCTTCCTATGTGCCTGGCACTATTTAAATGTTGGAAATATATTATATTGATTAAAAACATATGAAGTCCCTGTTTTCATTGTGCTTATATGATAGAGGGAAAATACAAAACCATAAATGTAATAAATAAATAAATTACATATAAGTTAGAAGGTGATAAGCACTACTATTTTTTAAAAAGAAGTGAAACTATGAGAAGGCATGACAACATGGCTGATCTGAAAATTTTCCAAAACCATAAAAGGATAAAATAAAACTTCTTTATGGGAAACTATATTTCCATTCATGACAAAAGAAAACATTGCTGGCTTTTTAATGTTCGTAGGATTTTCAAGCAGGAAACTGAAGAGAGTTTAAAAATATGAAAGTGGAATTGAAAATCAGGAACAGAATCTTTCATAAAGTAGATGTTCACTCAGAGTACTTGAGGTGGTGAAGTTTGCCTATTGCAGTAGGAAAGCACAGTATAGAACCTCTCCCAAATCTAGAAAATTCCATGGTTCTGGCCTACTAATCACAGAGGATCTGAAGAATCAAGACAGCTGAGGAAAATCTGGTAGGGACAAACAATGCAGCAGAAGTCAAACAGTTTCGAAATTTTTTTTTTATTTCCATATCCTTTTTAAAACATAGCACCCTATTTTTGTCATTGTTGTTCTTGTTGTTGTTGTTAAAAAATGGTGAGCTCATTAAAAAGAAATACTGAAAAACTGGGAACACTCACATTTACAACTCTATCTTCTGTCTCAAATCTTTCTTGATACATACTTTCATTGTATATCAGCAGACCTGAATTTTTCCACACTGTCACCGGAGCGTAACACTAAACTATCAGGTAGTTTTCTGTCTTGTGATTTAAATTCAGATTCCAACAAAGCAACCAAAACAACTAAGATCTAATATTAGCCTCTCAGTAAGTACAGTCTCCTCATGAGAAGTGAATATGAAGAATAAGTGGTGGTGTCATTCTCAATTAGAAAATCATTTTCAGCAAAATGGGCTGAGAGCAGAAGTCCAAGTGGTGGGAAAGAAAAAAGGAGTGTCTACCCTGTAGAATGCTCATAACTTATCACTATGACAGCAGCCCTTTCTAGAGGTAATCATGTTATTAGGTTGTGGTAATGTTCCAGAAACCCCAACAGCCCCAGATTAACAACATCTGGAAATTGTTCAGATGACACAAATTTCAGCTTTCTGCTGTGCGGATTTCAGTAATTCCTCTCTCACCAATTTGGTTTTTTGGTTTGTTTTTTTTTTTTTTCCAAACTTCCTCCTTTCGCATCAGGAAGAATACATAAAGTGCAAGTAAGATTCACTCCTGCGCTCCTGGGCTCTTCCTTTGATAGCCGACATCACCAAATCGATCCTTAAACTGCTGACCAATGAAGTGTCTACAGGCATTTCTGGAGTTATCAAGTGAGTTCATGTCTGGCAAAGAGAGTGTCTGGAGGTCGGTGCAGTCCTGGCAAGAAAAGAAGAAGTACCACACACAAGACAGGGATGCAGAGCAGTAGGGAGTAAGCTGTGGTCACCGACGAGGCCATCTTTGGATCTCAACTCTGACAGAGAATTTAGCTGATACCAAAATGAAGGTGGCCAGCAGATTTCAGAGCACATTCAGTCTTCAGTGAGGGCAGATTCAGTTTTCCCTGGATGAGGACAGAAAAGAGAATGAAAATTGAGTCAAATCTGGTGAATTTCACGTCACAAATATAACACTCCAGTAAACAATTGTCATTTTATAAAGCAAATTACGCCACCTAACAGAGCTTCCCAGAAGCTCTTTGATGCTTAATTTGGTGTAGTCCAAGTGGGTCACAGGCTAGCCAATGTTACAAACATTTCTTCATGGCAAGAATTTTTTTTTTTTTTTTTTAAATGCTGGAGATTGTATCCAGGACCCTGCACACGCTGAGCAAGTGCTCTACCAATGAGCTACCACTGCAGCCACTTCTGCAAGACTTCTCAAAGTCTTACTTTAAATATGCTAATAAGCACTGTTACTGTTCAAGTGAAGGACACAGTAATCAGTATTTCCTACATTTTGGGGCCCAGAAATTTACCTTTTTATAAGCCAATTTGGCAGGATTAGTGTTTTAGTACAACATATTTGGGGAAATGCTGCCTTACCACAGTAGATGGAAAGTTCAGAGATGGAATTAAGTCATATTCAATTTATATTTGTGATGGTTAACTGACTGTGTCAAATGGTGTAAGAGACGCTCAGCTAAATCAGCTCAGCGATTCCACACCCGAGGGTGTGGAAGATGCACTCTAGAATGGCTCCTCGCCAGAACAGTATAAATGGGAAATGAAAAAGGACGGATCTGCTGCTCTTTCTTCACGGGAGGTCCTGTCATCACCTGCACTTTGGACATCATCTCCTGGCTTCCAGTGCACTCATCAGCTTCTGCTGCAGATCCATTAGTAGTGCAGCATAGACTTCAGCCTTCCACTGCAGACCCATTGTCCTCTTGATACAGACTTGCATAGGATGTTGAAGTGCGCTCCAGACTTTCAGCTGGATCCTTTCTCCAGTCTCCGTACCAGACACAGACCTTTTATACTTTTCCACATCCAACTCTTTGAGTGGCCAATCTTGTAAATTCTTATATAGTTGTGTATCTCTTATACAGTTGTATATCTTGTGTTATAGCCATCTCTCCAAAAAGCACTGACTGATATAACATTGCATAAGCCCTGGTTTTCAATTGAGAGTCACAAGCCCACACCAACACATTAAATCAGACATTATAGCTGATTTTTTGTATTTTCTTTGTAATGTGCCAAAACCCTGAACAAAGTTTAACATGTGACTAGTTAACACTAATGATTCCAGGTAATTATTTGCATCTATTAAAAACCATCACATAATTGGAGGGTATACAGAGGGGATGCTTTTTGTGTTCTTTTCTGCTTTTTCTAAGGGTCCTTGGGCCAAGGTTTCAAGATTAAATCCATCCGGATACCATCACACATGGAACTGAGCCACATCGGAGACTAAACAGAATATTACAAAATATATAAAGTCAAATAAAAGTTATGGATTAACTTAATCAAAAAAAAGTCACTGAAAGTATGAGATACATACTAGTTAAGTTCCTGAATTTCTTCTTGGCTTCTGCCCTTTCTTCAGCGTCAAAGTACCAAACAGTCATGGCATATCTATGAAAGATAAGCAGGTGTAAGAAACGATGAGTACCAAAAGAAAACCCAAGTTTACTGTAAGTTTCCCAAATGGCCATTCATAAAACCAATCTTTAAATGTTACCATTATGTGAAGTTCATGCTCAATTTTAATTTTTTTTCTTCATTTTTTTTCCAATTTTAATTTAAAATTGATTTCTCTGGTTTCAGTTCTGTTTACAATGAAATAAAGCACAAGAGGATTTCCCAATATGTGTCAGACATTATTTTGGGCACTGAGAATTCAAGTGATGCCTTCCACAAAACATCCTCAAGAACTTCAGGCTCTAGCACGAAGGACAGGTGACTGAACAGGTAGTGCAACATGTCAAAGTAGTCAATAGAGAAAAGACTGAAAGGGAGTCATCCTGCTAAGGCCTGAGAGACTCAAGGTGGTAGAGAGACAACAGAGAAAAGGAGCCAACATTTGAAGAATAACTTATTTACATCACAGAACCATTAAAACTCTTGGATTAGTCTCTTTAGTTTGGGATACGGCAGCAAGGATGCGATGAACATTAATACCCTTAAGCTCTCTACTGTTTTCCAATCTTCTTGATCTCATCCATGGGACAGACTGGAAAAGAGGACTTTTCATGCTGGTGGTTTTAAAAAGTTTCCTTTAATAATTATTATAGCCATAATGTTTTCTATATGAAACCCTCCCCTAAGGGTTTTCCAACCACATTTGCTAATGTTTTGCTGTGAAGTCACTCACTGTGGGGCTAGGAAATAACCAGAGATTTCTGCCACAGAGACCTTTATAGGGTGTCACTATGACGCCCAGTAAAGGAAGGCATAAGCAGACTTTAGTGGTAGATCTAGTTACCTGTTCATCTGGGAACATTCCAATTTGGGACTTAATATTTAACTCTGGGGCTCTGATGGGTGACTTCTGAAGGAGCATGTAGGTGAGTTTTAATTAAATTAGGTTTGTTAAGGTTTAATGATCATCCTACCAAAGCTCTGTGCCCTGGCCCTCAAGTGCTATACCCAGTACACGTTGTATTCTGCGTCACTCCACTACTACCTGATATAGAGCTTAGGCCATAAGACAAAGACAAGTAAGAGGCCAAACAAGAAGTTAATATTTTTATAAAGAACTCTTAGATTAATATTAACCAATACTAAATTACTCTGAAAATCTTTATATCTATGTTCTAAAAATTTTAATATCTAATGATTAAAACCTGAATACAACCAGCCCAAACCAATTTTAAGCTAATGAAAGGACAATGTTATAGCTTGTATCTAGATGTCCCCTCAAAGCCTCATGTGGTCATAGGTGGGCCTTTTGTGATGGCTGGAGCTAGGGATTTTGCTGCTGGGATCAAGGATGTGATTCTGGGATTGATTCAAAGGATGCTATGTTACGGGTGTGAGTGCCAGCCACCCTAAGGGTGGGTAGCCTGGGTAAGACAGAAGGGACAGAAAGAGCTATGGTCATCTCTGACCACTTGGTGCTTACTGTTGCTACCGCTCGTTTTCTGCTCTGCAATGTCCCTGAGCCATGCTACCCTGCCTTGGAGCCTGCTGATTATGGACTGAAAGCGCTAAAAACTGTCACCTGAAATAAACCTTTCCTCCCTCAGCTTTGAAGGTCAAGTATTTGGTCCAGCAACAATACAAGTAACTAAGACAGGTAAATAAGAAAAAAAAAAAAAAAAAGATTCAGGTAAGTTACTCTTCCTTCTCTCAGAGTTCTTTATCTGCTTACAGCTGGCACCTTATTAATTCATCTGACAAAGAAACCACACAGAGCTCCTGATATGTGATAGCTAACCATCTCTTGAGGTAGTTTAACATTAGATTTTTTAAAAAAAAAAAAAAAAAAAAAAGGGGGGGGAAAAAAAGAAAAAAAAAAAAAAAAACCCAAATCTCCACCTCAATAAGCTCACTTCGCAGAAAATAATTTGCTAATAATTATTTTAAACCGAAGTTAGATATACAAACTAAAATATCTGAGGGTCCCCTTTATATTTTGTCATTCCATACAAGTCATCTATCACCTTTAGGATGTGGTCAGTCCCCCACACAGGACAAGAGTTTAGGGTTCTCTGAGAGTTGGGTTTGTACAACAAGCTCCCAAAGAGCACCCATGACCCGTGCTATTACCTGGTTGCATAGGAAGGCTGCACTTCGTGTGGGTTCCTGCGATCTGACCAGAAGAATAACAGTCTGTCAAAAATGGGCTCCACATCTGCAATGAATGATTTCCCTTCTGGAAATATCCGCAGGACCCCACCATGCAGCTGAGGACCACAAAGAAGGTAGATTATTTCCTAGCTTCAGTCTGTCAACAAGGACACTTTGGAGGCATCTAGAAACAATACCACCTCGTTACCTCCCCTCCAAATGTGCTTTACCTCCAAATCTTTACTTCATTCTCATACTTTTTACCCAATTTTCTTTCAAACTTAACTGGACATACCTCTTTATTCAACCTATCAAAGCCTTCCCATTTCCACAATTATGAAGCCACAGACACAAAAGAGTGCTATTTGTCTACAACCACTATGTGGGTTTGATCTACAAAAAAAAAGACTAGCAATTTTATATCGTGACAATTTGTGTGGCAATTTTATGTGTGGCCATTTTATATGGTTGTACTTAATATTAACAGCTTCCTATTGTACTTATCATATATAACTTCCCCTTCAATTAGAATTTATAGCTTTCTTCTAAACACTCCTATCTGACCTTGTTAGTTGAATGTTATATGCTATTTTTCTAATCTCTCAGACCACCATATCTGTACCTTTTATGATTCTCTTAACTTACTCTATACATAATGTAATATAATATAAAATGTAATATGTACATGTATGTAATACCCAATCTGTCCTACTAAAATATCCAAGCTGTCCTACTACAATAGCCAATTCTGAGTCAAATTCAGTCCTTATACATCCAACATTTCCCCACAGTTCAATGCCTGACACTAAAAGGAACTCAAATATTTGTTGATTTCATACTTTGCAATTTACTGTTACTGATCTGATAACTTTGCCCATTATAGCACCCCTAAGGATTTTAAAAAACTAATGGGTGCATTCTAGTCATGTTACCAAACTACAAGAGATAAGCCTTTCCACTGATTCTTTGGTTTCCCAGGTCTCATTTTCTGACCCCAGATAAAATATCATTGCTTTATGACAGCCAGAGTCTGCCTTAATGAACAGGAAATGGAGATAGAGAAGGTTCAAAAGCCAAATAAGCTTGAAAAGTTCTCTGACTTCCCAGACTCTTAAATCATTCTTAACTTTCAGAGAGCATACAAAGTCCAGACAAATGTTTATTAGTGTGGAACCAGACTTTATATCTCTATCTATATGCTTTATAATACGAAAATAAGCCACAAAGCCTTTGGCATTCACAAACCATAGTAAGCCATGGCAAGCAGCCACCAATGAGATGTATCACCCTGAGAAAGAGGACTGTGGGAAATCTTTCTGGGAGATGGCTTTATATCCTACAGTTCTATTTTTATGGCATTCTCTTCAATGCTGCTGCTGGGAGACGTGTACATCCTATTCTGCACTGACAGTCATATTGACCCTGAATTAGACTAAAAAAAGCTGATCATAATCCTAATACTAAATTACCTTCCATTCATCAATACTCCCACCACACACCCTAATGATCACCCTACCTACCCACCTCTAAATTAACACCATATCCATTATTTTTTATCTCATCAACTTTATTACTAATTCTATAGGCAAGGGGGAGGGAAAAATATAGAAACAGAAAAGATTTATCAAGGGAGGCAAGGCTATTAGGAACTCTCAACTCTCCCCTAGGTTATCTGAATTATTTTCATAGTTGGGAGTTACACATTCTTTTTTCTGAACTCTCAGGCCACCTTATCTGCACCTTGTGTGACATAATCCCATATATACCCTCATTCTTTCGAAGTACCTTGGCATCCCAGTTCTTGTTCAGATAGTAGATGCAGGTGATACAGCGCCCATCACCATTAGGGTTGTCCACATGGCGAACATAACCTGTTCCATTGCCCGGATAGCAGGCCACCATTGCCTACAGAGAGAGGACAGGAAAGCTGGTTAACAAAGCTAATACAGTCTTCACCTCCTACCAATGGCTGAAAAGAAAAGAAGTCTTTTTGGGGTGCTATGGGATATTTACATACCTGTTGGCTTCATAATTACATGTATGGTACATAAATTTAGACTAAGACTATTAAAACAAGAGTCATATGCATTAAAGTTTAAAGACAGGTCATTCCCTGTGGTTTAGCACAGTGGAAAATAGTTCAGTATTCCCATAGTTCTAGAACATTTTATTTATTTATTTGCAGAACGGGGATTGAACTCAGGCCCTTGTGTTTGCCAAGGAAGTGCTTATTTCACTGAGCCATCTCCCTGGCCCCTCTAGAACATGTTAGACATTTTCTTAAAGTATTAAGATGCTCTGCCTTTCTTTGTCTGTTTTTAAAGCAGTACTGAAGACCAAACCCAAGGTGTTTGCACTGAGCTAAATGTCTAAAACTTTTTTTTTTTTTTTTTTTTTGAGACAGGGTCTTGTTAAGTCACTAAGTTGCCCATGCTGGGAAAACTTGCAACCTCCTACCTCAGCCTCCCAGAGTGCTGGAACTACTGGCTTGTGCCCCACTCCCAACATCTTTCTTTAATACTCCTTTTGGAAAAGCATTTACTGAGTTTCTATCATAGAACTACAAAATCAGAATCACTAGGCATTGCACTTAGGATGATGCCTGTTTAGAAGCGTCCGGCAGTGCGGAATCGTGCTGTCTTGTTTACACAGAGACAGATGCAATCACAAAGGCAGGAAAGGTCAGGCTTATCCAATAAAACACACAGGGCAGAAGGCAGAGGGCAGAGTCGATCAGAAACCATGCTCTAATGTGACAGTGCAGACAACATAGGAGATTCCTTTCAAGAAAAAAACTACACAGGTATCTCAATAGGTGTTCCTTAGTTCTTTTCTTCCTCCTGCTTGCTAATTATCAAGTCACATGATAGCCTGAAGTTCTCTCTTCCTTTGTCTCTACCTGCGACCTGGACCTGCATCAACCAGGTAGCAGAATAAAGCAGAAAGCCATTTTAAGTCTCATCGAAAACTGCCATTTGATAGTTATGATTAGTAGACCATAAACAAACATCTAATTGATCTATGGAAAAATTATAACAGAAAGTAAAAAAAAGAGGGGGGGTGCTTTGCAGGCTAGAACAGTCGTTTAAAGCTCCGCATGGGCAAATGCAGTCAGGCGCATGAGACCGTGGTTCGATTCCCAGCTCCAGAAGCTGCATCAGATCTGGCCTTAAGGCAGCCTGAAGTAGAAAAAAAAAAAAAAAAAAAAAAACACCTTCTTCTCAAATCTTAGGGCTAGCCAAATAGCTCAGCAGATTAAAGTACTTGCAAGCAGGCACAAGGGTCCGGGGTTCAATCTCCAGGCCTGCCGTGCCAGCCCTACCATCAGAGGCACATTGAGATGGCAATTGAGACTGGGCATGGTGGTATACTCCTGTAATCCCAGCTCCTGGGAGGCTGTAAACATGTGGATCACTACAAGTCTGATCTAGTAGTGAGACCCTGTAGACCCTTCACTAAAATAAAAAAAAAAATTTAAAAAGCCAAAATGCAAAAAGCTTTTTTCTTCTCTTTACAGCACACAGCTACATTAAAAAATTTTTTTTTGTTTTAGGGATTCTTCCGTGTCCAAAGAAGATACTAGAATTAGTAACATCAAATGAGGGCAGGAAATATTTTGCCTGTTCTGGTCACTGACTTTTTTTTTTTTAATTTTCTGTATTTGGTACAGTGTCTCATTATCCAGCTCAGATTCATAGTGATCCTCCTGTTTTCAGCCTTCCCAGCGCAGGGATTACAGGCCTGCGCCACCACACCTGGACTCAGTCACCCAGCTCAGCATGCCTGGGGGGCAGGGCTGACATAGCATTTGGAACAGCGGGATCGAACCCTGGACCCTGCACTTGCAAAAGCGGGCACTTAGTCCATTGACCTATCTTTTTTTTTTTTTTTTTTTTTTTTTTGGCGGAACTGGGAATTGAACTCAGACCCTTGTGCTTGCCAGGCAAGCGCTTATTCTACTGAGCCATATCCCCGGCTCCTCCACTCACCTATCTTGCCAGCCCCCTCACTGACGTATTCTTAATACATAGGACAGTGTCTGACTCATAGAGGTGTCTATTGAAAGTGTGATAAATAAATCAATGAATTAGTGAATGGCTCTTTCTCTAAAAAGTCAGTTCTCAATCTACATAGATCAATAGCTTTTTCTGCCATTTAAAAACAAAATCTATCTTTAAGCACACACAGGGGAGTCAAGGTTGTACTACTTCCTGATGGAAAGGGTTGCTTCATTGCTAAAATGACCAGTTGGGTACAGCCCCAAACTAATGCACTAATAGTTCAATGAATCAGCCTTCGTGTGGCTGTTATCACTCTCAGCAGTCTCCTGAAAGCATGGAACTGGGCTCACGCTAGAAGAAGGTGGAATAATCATAATGTTTTTATCACTGTATTTCTCAGCACTTTACCTTGAAATTGTCACTGCAGTGTCATTCCTTAGAATGTAGTGTAAACATTTCTGAAGGTGGAATTTTGCGGAAACTGCAATAAAGTTTTAAAAGCTGATGGTACCAATAAGCAGAACATGGGCTTGGGAAGGAGGGATTAGGAAGCAGATAGAAATGATGGGCCTACTATCAGAGATGATGAGGAGAAAAATGAAGTCACCTGTAACGAGTAAGGAATACCTACTACATCCCTAGAAGGAGCTAGGTTTATAAGTCACCACTATGCCAGTAATGAAAGTCACTCAGGCCACAAACTACTAGCTAGATTCCCCACTATCTCAGCTTCCTCCAAGTACTGGCATCTGGAAAGAAAAATATCCCATCAACACGATAATAAACTCCTAAGCAACTCTACAGAAAAGATCAGTGGACTGTATGCCTGCGATCTATACTCTACAACTAACTGTGTGATCCCAGGCTCAGTTTCTTAGTTTCTTCCTCATAAAGAGGGCTGGGTTTCATGGCCTCCAACATCCAAGAGGGCCTAACAGTTAACTTAAGCATCAACCCCAGAAAAGTAGCAGGTTCTTCAGGGAATTCTGAACTACATATTCACCTCAGAATTCATCTTACATCTTAGATTACCATACCAAAAAAAGAAAAAAAATTCATACAAGTACATCTTGCGTTTGTTTAAAATGGATAAAGATCTAGCACAATTCTAACAGACTTACTATTAGGACAAAACTCCTCAATGTAAGTAAAGTATCTGGTTGCTTAAGAGAAAGGAAGAGATCCTCTTTCTTAACATTCACACTCTCTCCTAGTTGCAGAAGACACAGGCATCAAGTTTAAAACAACGGAAGGAAACCACCGTGAGCTTCGGTGGGCCTGTTGAAACTACACTGGCCAATGGCAACAGTGAGTTTTCTGAATGAATGCCACACGATGTGATGGGTATTGGCGTGGGCACATTCCCGACTGTTTGCTAATCTTTAGCAAGGTCTAAAATTACAAGGCTAAGGATCCATGGAGAAGCAAACCTCACTTAATAAACAACTAGCCATTCACTTTTGTGCCAATTTGTGCATGGGGCAGTAACAAACTCAGGAAATTGATCATTTCAACAGAGCTGCTATCTAAGCCTCATCAAGCCTAGGAAGAATTTAATGGAAGAAAATACTTCACCGCTTTATTGTTAAGAGCAGAGATAGAGTATTTATGCAACAAACATGCCAAGCAATAACAATAACACATATTGGGACGATGTCTCCTTTATTATAGGCTTTTCATTTACTAAAACTTCCGGACTGGATTAATATGTGAAATTCACAAGTTTAATAACATATCAGTGTCTCCCACAGTAGCACACACCATGCAGTCCTGTGGTTCTATTCCTGGATGTGTGGATGGATCCACATGGTACCTGTACATCACCATTCCTTCTCCTTATTCCTTCCCCCTCCTCAGAGGTCTCTGCATAGCTCTGCAGCCACAGGAAATGAGAGGAAGGGCTAACCAGGTGTCCCGGGGCTGGCTCCAGACCAAAAATACGTGCTCTAGACCCACCTATACAGCTGCATTCAAGCCGGAAATGTGTGTATCGTTTGAAATGTCCACAGACATACAGAACAGTAACAGCCAAATCCAAGTAGCAAAATCTGCTCCCCAAAAGTCACTGGTAGGATAGAAAAATGATTCTGTTAGAGCTGTCAGTGAGCTGACTATATAACAAGACTATATCTCATCAAATTCAAAAGTAAAGTTGAAAAATAAAAGTCTAGGACTTTCATTCCAGTGGTTAGGCAAAATGTTCCTGAATGCAACCAACTACAATTTGATTGTATGTATGTGCAAACCATTTCTCAAGATTGGAATCAGCAACCTTTCCTGTCCATGCAGCCATGGTGATCATTTTTCAGACCCACAGGCTGGAAGAGTACATCCACCCTCTCCTTAGATTTACTACTTTTCTACTAAATCATACCAGAGACTGGGCATGTAGCTAGTAACAGAGCACTAACCTAGCACACATAGAAGGTCCTGGGTCTGAGCCACAGGCACACCAAAAATGGAAAATGTTAGATCATGATGCCTGTGGAAGTGAATTTTACATTGCTTATGACTGGAATGCGATTCACTAGTATGAGCTGGTCTTGAACAAGTTCAGTAAACTGGCATTTATGCAAATCTTAACTTGGCAAATTAAAATATTAATCATTTCACTTCACAAAATTTGCAATAAATGAAAATCCCTTGTTTAAGAACTGATCAGTAGCATAACTTCAAAGCTACCTGACTGAATGAACTTTAAACTAGAATTTAATTCCCTAACAAATGTTAGATGCCTCTAGCTACTAATGAGAAATAGCAGCAGGCTTTTTAATGATTTGTTTTGAGTTTAAGAATGGTCTTGTAGAGGGGTGGGGAGATAGCTCGGCAGTCTAAGCACCTGCCTGGCAAGCACAAGGACCTGGGTTTGATACCATGATACCACACGTTGTGCTGGCCCTGGAACTCTGGGCACGTCATGCCAGCCACCGAAACTGGGTGTGGTGGTGCACACCTGTAATCTCAGTGCTGGGGAGGCTGAGACAGCAGGATCACTACGAGTTCCAGCTGCACTGAATGCAACCCGAGCACAGGATAATCTGAACTGAATCTCTTTACATCTCTACTTGTTTGTTCATCTGTAAAAATGGGCTCATAAAACTAAAGAATTAATCTGTGTAAAACGCTTAGCACATGGCCAAGCTAAGTGCACACATAACACATGTAAGCTGTTTTTAAGACTGATGATCACACCTTTGTCACCTTATCTGGGACCACACAATGTCTTTCCTCTGCAGATCCAATTCTAAGTAGCTTTTAAACCTTGCCTGTAACACACATGATTGAAGCCAACCAGGTGTACACATATTAGGACCCTGAAGGGTGCGCTATGCCACCAACATTAAAGAATTTGCCTTGATGTGCAATGAAGGGCTTCAGATTTTATGAGGACAGGAAGCAATCCTATTTTAATGTAAACTCTCCTAAATACTGTTGATCCCAACTTCTTCACCTGTGCCACAAAGAACTACCTCAGACTGCGACTTAAGATCACTTCCTGCCTGTGGACTTCCAAGAAATCGAGCTTCTCTGGGATAGCTCCCAAGCCACAGGTGGAGATCTTTCCTATCTTCTCCACCAGGCTCAGCTATCCAGGGAGAAAAAACCAAAGCAAAACCCATAGTTCTCATCCATATCCTACCTGCCTGGAGTACACTCCTCCATGTCCAATGGGGACAGAGCCATCTCAACCCAGAACTTCTGTCCTCACTACATCATAAAGCATGAATAAAGAACAGTGCATGTGAAAGAGTCAGGGAGAAGCACGTAAAACTCCATGCCTTCTTTAACTTGGAAAAACAGCCAAGGAACTCATCACAGTAGAAAAGCACAAGTTTTCTAGCTAGAAATAGATCTCATTTATATTCAAGCGGCAACAGCCTAGGTGACAGACTTGCCAATGTTTTCACTCGCCTGTGGGTAGGGGAGCTGAAGGCTATACTTCAGGGTCACTTTTCTAGCTGGTTGTGTTCAGTATGTATTTTAACACACGTACTGAATGTGCCCAGTGAGCAGGGCAGCCCACTGTCCTACACTTCTTCCTGCATTCAGAAAGGCGCCAGCTGAGGTTGAGGTCCCATGTGACAAGCCATGAGTCCAGTAAGAAACTGGAGCAGGGCAGTAAGAAGCAGGCCAGTAAGAAACTGGAACATAGGCATTATATATGCCACAAGCAGCTCTAAAATCAAGTCTCTTATTTAAAAAAAGAAAAACAAAAATAAGAAATCTTTAAGTATCCAGACTGGTATGTACATCCATAAACAACCTGCAGAAAAGACCAGAGTAAGAAAAAACTGAACAAATTAAACCAAATTGTCAAACTGCATTTTTTTTCTCCATTTGACAAAGATTAAGAGAGCTTCAAAACTCCTCTGCAGACTAAATGCAGAGTGTATGAAAAGCTGACTGGAATCATTACCTCAGTCTTCTGCCACCTTCGTAGTGCAGGGGTCGGTGATCTTCAAGGATACCTTGTGGGAGCCACTGATGTTACTGTGATTCAATTCCCAAAATCCAATGCTCACAAAGCCTTTTTAGAAAATGATGGTGACTATGCAAATCTCTCCCTAAGGCCCAAGAAAAAGTCACCAACACAGAATTCACACTTTTTGCCAGTTGTTTCCACCCATTATATGAAACTGAACAAAAGCAAGGTCCCATGTGATTAAGAAACAACACTTAATTTATGCAGTTTGTTTTGGTTTTTTTATACTGCATAGTTCAGGCTGGTCTCAAACTGTTGAAAATCCTCTTGTCTCAGCCTCCCAAGAGCTAGAATCACAGGCATGTGCTACCATGCCTGGTATATGTCTTTTCAGACATTCATTCTAACTTTACCTATACCAGGACAAAGAAATAAATTGTAGACCAGTGATGATGGTGCACACCTGTAAGCCCAGCATTCTGGAAGGCTAAGGCAGGAAGATTACAATTTGAACCCATGCTGGGCATCTTAAAAGACTTAATAAGGCCCCATCACAAAATGAAAAGTAAAAAGGGCTGAAGATGCAAAGGCCATGAGTTCAATCCTAGTAACACACACATACATACAGAGAGAGAGAAAAGAGTTGTAAATAATGTAAATATTTTAGAGATAAAAGTAGGACACTTTGCTTGAGCTATTATTTTATCTCTGCACGTTGCTTGTTACCTACCTTGCTGGTTAAGATCAAGCTTAGCTACCTCCTTCTGTCTAGTTAGAGGCTGGTGATACAACACAGGGGAGAAGTAGAAACTCTGCCTTCAGCACACAAAATATAAGCTATGCCTATCACATTCCCCTACCCAGCGTCTTAGCATCTGCCCAGATAAATGCAAAGATTAAGAATGCTACCCAGTCAAGTATCTGTCAGGTTAGTAAACTAGTCAATAAAAACCACCAAGTTACTCATGAAAATGTTTTCTACTGTTCCCACAATGAATACTCTACCTTCCTCATTTGCCTTAAATCCACACTAAAAATAATTCCATTCCCTGAACCTGCACCCATTAACCTCACCTCCCAATATAGAACAAGAATTATCCTGCCCTTACACCTGAATTGGGTAATAAAACAGGAACTTCAGTACTTCTGCAAATAAAAAGTGAGTTTTTAAACTTCCTCTTAGTAGCTTTGTCAAAGTAGAGCTTTAACTTCACAGAGCTGTGCGCCTTGGAAGGATAGAGAATTTATCTTCTTCACTTTAAAACCTGTCCTTAAATGAACTTGGTGCCAGGCTTAGGATCATGCAACCAAGCCTTATCAACTGCCTGGACTATGGAACCTTCCAGGTGAGTTGCTGTGGGCCATGAAGGCAGCTGTACCTGGTTAATATGGCCCCTTGAGACTTACAGTAAATAATTCCTCCCTAGGGAAATAGTCACACACATTCATGCACACACGTGCACACACACACACACAGGCATGCACACATGCACAGAGTCTGCTCAGAACTACAGGGGTACACAGGCCTGAAAGTTCAACTATAGTAGGTCAGGATTCCATGAAGGTGGGAGCCCGTGCTTCATGCATGAACTTGTGAGTAAATTACTCTCCCGAGGAAGCCAATGAAGCTCCCCAGAGACCCTGCGTTTTCAAGACCATTGTCATTCCTTTCTCAGTTGTGGCTAATTCCTCTCCTTGGAGGAGAGGATTCTGAGGGAGCCCTGCAATTAGGCACAGTGAACAGGCCCGGCAACATGGACATATCAATACAGGCTGCTGAGTTGGGAAAGCCGCCCTTCCCGTGGAGGCCTGGCTCCAAGCCAGCTGGGTGACGGCTGAGTGACAGGGCTACGTGCGCTCCGTGAGGGTGGCAGCCAGCCCACACCCGAGCGCGCCGCCAGCCCGCCCAGCAGCCTGGGGAGAGAGGGCCCAGGGCGCCCTTCGCTCCTCCCCCATCGCTGCCCCAGTCACCAGAGGAACGCTGTCGACAGGGGCTTCCTTGCAATTACAAAATCAGTGAGAGCCAGTTGAGCTCCAGGAGGAGGCCATTGAATAAGACAGGCATTTAACCACATCCTTGCTGATGTCTCTCACCAAATATTAACAGCTGCCACGGCCCCAGAGGCCGTGGGTCCGTGGGGCACTTCCACGAGTCTCATTCAATTTCCTGCTCCCAGGGAAGGTGAGCAGCAGCCTGCTCCTGAGCCACGCTGCTCCCAAGTCCTCAGTGGAAGTCATTAACCCTGGCCCTGGAAGTTACCATATTTATTCAGAAAAAAATCCACACACTCACAATCCTTAAGGCAATGAGGGGAAGAACTCACAACATTTAACTCCTTTGATGTGTGAAAACAACTTCACCTGTAGCTGTCTGAAGGCTTTGAGCATAATTACAGGAGTGCTGTGACTGTAGGATTGTCGGAAATTAAATATAGGTTTCTTCACACCTTCATCTGAAGCTAACCCACAACTACTTGAAGGAATCCATGATACTTAAATACAATTGGTAAGACAAGATTTTATTAATGGATAATAATTTAAAAATATAGTTAGCAACCAAAACACACCATGAGAAGTGCCTTGAAACAATATTCTTTAGACAGGAGAAAGCTTACATTTGCCTTTCAGCACTTGAAAAAATATGTCTGCTAACTGAAAGAAACGACACAGCAAGACGGTGGAGGATCAGAATTAGTGGGTTTCGGCAGCCTAGTTATTTATTGAGCAGACACTTGTACAGTTCGTTCTATGAGCCTGAAACTGCTCCACATGCTTCACAATGAACCACTGTATTCACCTCATGATAACCCCATAAGGAGGGAACATTTTCTCTATCTCTCAGGTGAGGAAATGATGGCACAAGAGGCTGGCTTTTTGCCTTTTGAAACTAGTTTGGTTTGGCTAAAAAGCATGAGGCCTAAGCCATCCCATCATGCTTCACCAACAAAGCATTCTAGTGTCTAACATTAACCAATTTCCCCTCACCCTATATTGGAGGGAACTAAGATTTTCAGTTTTAATTCAAGAATATTTTTTTCTTAGTATCCACACAGGATTGGTTCTAGAATTCCCACTGGTTACTAACACCCTCAAATGTCTCAAGTTCTTCAGATAAAATGATCTAATATTTATATCAACCTAAATATACTACCCTGTGTACTTTAAATCATTTTCAGATTACTTGTAATACCTAATACAGTTTAAATACTACATAAAGTTATTATACTATAATGTAGGGAATAATAACTAAAAAGGTCTACATCTAGGGCTGGTAAGATAGCTCACCAGTCTAAAGAGCCTGCTTAGGTAAACTTAGGCAAGCGCATGGATTGCGGTCGATCCCTGGCACCATACACTGTGCCAGCACAACTCCCAGGGCAAGCTGAGCCAGCAACAACAATAGATAAAAGGGTCTACATCTGTTCAGTACATACCAAATTCTTAAAAAATATTTTCAATCCATAGTTGGTTGAATCTAAAGATATGGACAACCAACTATATTTGATTTACCAATTCCATATGATAGAAAATTATAAAATGCATACTAAGAAAGAAAAATTACAAACATGAAAAGATGAGTGTGCTTAAAACAGAGTCAGAACTAAAAGCTCTATGAGAAAATTTTAATAAGAGCCAGAGGCAATAGAAATTGACCCTGAGTCCCAGGGCAAAGCACCAAGATCCTGGATGTCTTTGCCTGGGATATTCCATCCAGCAATATCCAACCTCTACCCCACTGGTCAGAAAACCAGAATTGGTGTTGACTAAGCAGATAGGGCCCCACACCAGCTGCTGTAGGTCAACAGTCTCCATGATGTCCCAAGGCCAATCCATAGCCGAGCTGCTCTTCCCTGTCTGACGTTCTGTGAAAGCAGGTCGGCCCCATCTCTAGCACCTTCCTTGATTAAGTCAGGTCAACACAAGCTGTAGCTTTCAGACTTGTTGCAAAATCAGGTAATAAATGTCCAATGCATAAAAAATGTAAAATAAAAGAAAAAATGTATGTCCCCTGGGAAGAAAAGAGTAAACATTTGATAAATCCCAGGGATGAGACCGATTTTTTCCCTACTTAGGCACAAATCTTACTCAGGAGACATCTGAACTCTACCACTACCACAGTAATTAGAATTCATGGGATGTTTATCAATAAAATTATGGGAAAAAAAAAAAAAAGAATTCATGGGATGCAGAACTTTCCAGTCATGTTACTTAGAATTCACTGGATACAGAATGACTGTTTGGAGTGCTGGGATCCAGGAGACCTGTTTAGGGGCTACTGGGATAGCTCAGTGGTCTAAAGTGCCTGCATAGGCAAGCTTAGGCAACCGCACAGACTGTGGTTCGATCCCCAGCACCATATGCCAAGCCAGCCCTGACCCTAGGGTGGGCTAAGCTGCCCACCACCAAAAAAAGACTGAAGACCTGTGAGAAGGGCAGAACTTAGAAGGCTCTTTCAACAGAAATGTCTAAACTACTTTGAGGACTTGAAAGTGGATCAGGAATAAAGGAGTATCTGAGTTTCAAGAGTAAGGACATGGCTAATTTGGTTGCCCATGCTCCTCACAGACAGACATAAGTCCCACTTTACAAATGTAGAAACAGAATTGGAAACAAAAGAATGATTTACTGAAGGATATCCTAGAAGTAGGTGAGCCAGTGTTCCAAATCCATGGCCTTTCCACCATTAAACGCTGCTTTCAAAGTATCAGGGGAAAAAGTGTTATCTGAAAACAGGTCCTATTATTTTCAGAAGCACCAGAAATAAAATCATCTTCCTTCAACCCCAAGATAAGCAACAATGGAAGGATTCTTAGAGAATTCTCCTGACTTAGCAAATACAACTTCTCCCTGCAATGAAAAAAACAAAGCCCTACATCCCAAGAGGAAAAGGCAAATAGCAACCAGTTACCCACTTACATCTAAGCACTCCTTTGAGTCAAATCAAGCTGAATTCAATTCTTTTGCCAAGATTTCCCAGAGTCCCATAGCTCAGCCTTCTTTGGCCTCCTAGGGACAGCCATATTGTCCTGGAGGATCAGAGGCCCATTTAGGACCCTTGGTGGCACTCACAGAACATAACAGGTGCTTGTTATTGAATCACCAACTTGTCAGACATTATTTTCCAATTTGTGCTCCCCCAAAGTCACTATGATTCTCTATTTTTCCCCAGGCCTTCAGTTTACACTCCTTGGAAGACTTGTAAGTGAGCAATAACCTGCAATCAGAAAAGATTTGTTTTCCCCTTGATTCCCCACAATAGGAGGGAATCAGTTCCAAAGTTCATTCCAAATTTGTAGCTGTAGAAAATTTGTAACTGAGCTTATTGATATAAATAGAAAAGTTATATATGTGCATTTTTTTCCATAATTTTATTGAGAAACAAATAGCAATGAGACAGTTTCAAACCAAACTGGTAGGACAGTTTAATAATTAACACATTGCATACATTCTTCCTAGTGGTTAATTGCTGTACAAGATGCGGACATGATATCCTATTTACAAACACTATTAGAACAAATCCCTCTATTCATTAAGAGAATGTAACTATATATCTACCTAACCACTTTGAATACACAGATACAAAATGGACATTCATCTGTATCCCCTTTTTGTTTAGTTCTGTCATTTGAATATTATAGGTGTGTAAACTCAGCAAAATATTCTAAAAGAGTCCAGTAGTCCATAATAGTATTGGGTCTTCCACTTCACTGGCAATGTCAGAAATTGTTGACCTGAGTCCCCTACAGCTCAACATAACACCATGGCTGCGCACTTAACTCATGGTTTTTCTAAAAAAAAAAGAACAACTAACAAATGAGCTAAAAAGATGGACTTCATAGTTTTAGCAATGAGTAAACTCAGATTTGATCAAGTAAATACCGATGTTCTTGCTAATGGAGCAACTGTAGGAAAACACCCTTGCTGAGGCCCTCTTAAGGCCTCAAGGTGAGCATCATCGTGAGAATATCCCCCTGCAGAATGTGCATGTTGTGAAGCCCAAGAATCCGCACTCACAGCAACTTCCCAGAGGACCTAGGTGCGGCCAGCTGAAGCACATCTGACAACCAGGGCTGTTTTGTAGCGAAACCAAGAGTCTTTGTGCAGCGCCTCACCCTAAATGATGAAAGGTAAAAGAGAACAAGTGGGCTGCTGTAGTTAATTTGGGGAACTGAAAATGAGTAGGCAGAGCAGGAAGAGAGAGAAACTCCTGGGCAGCTTCTCACACAGGCTTCCAGCTGTCATTCCCAAAGACGACAGGAAGCAGCATTGCATGGTCACTTCCTAGTCTCACTGCTCTATGAGGGGTTTTGCCTCTCTCTGAGGTTTTCTGGCCTGCCAGGTCAGGAGTTTGATCCTAGGGAAGTTTCTTCTCTCCAGGAAGCAAATAAGAGACACTGGAAACAACTGTTTTCCTTCTCAGATGGACATTTACCCTCAATCTTTATTTAATTCTTTACAGCCAGGGAAGCAGATATATTATTCTCTCTGTATTATAAATGAAGAAAGTGGGGCATGACTGCAATGCCAGCACTCTGGAGGGCTGAGTCAGGACGATTGAAGGGGATTCTGACTTAATAACTTAGCAAAAACCCATATGAAAATTAAATACTGAAATGACTAGAGATGTAGCTCTGTTCAAAAGCCCTGGAATCAACTGGAAGGAAAGAATAAAGGAAAAGGAAGGGAGGGAGGAAGGAAGCGAGGAAGGAAGAAAAAGAAAGAAAGAAAGAAAGAAAGAAAGAAAGAAAGAAAGAAAGAAAGGAAGGAAGGAA
>NW_004524662.1:5732538-5739342 GCF_000260255.1 Octodon degus | reverse complement strand
TATCTAACTCATCCATAAAGACGAGACATTGAGGACTGAGTTACCCTTGCCACAGTTGAGCTCAAAGCAGAACCTGGGTTCTCAACCTCTCCATCCTGGGATTTTCTGCTTCTCTGGCCCCAATCTGTGTGCACACGTAAGCTCCAGGTTCCAGGTGCAACTAAAGGATTTTGAGGGTGAAGCACAGAACTTTAGAACTGAGGAGAAAATTCTTACAAAGCTAAGGGTCTCCTTTGAGGTGATCTGTCATAGCTTGTTGAAATATTTAAACACCCTGATATCAGGTTAGAGACCATGCTGCAAAGCCCTGCTGAGCAAAATATTTATAGCTTTTTAACATTCTGGAATCCACTGAAATTGAAGTTCCTTCTGAACATGAAATTAAGTCAGAAAGCAACTATGACTTTTAAGGACCATTCTAGGCACTAAGTTTATAAAAGGCAGAACAGGCTCTGCACTGAAGGAATTTCTAAATCCAAGGGCACGAAGTAAGCAGCCTAGCTGCTTTTACAATAAATGTACTGCAACAGCCTAGCCTGAGCCTCCCACAGAGTCCCAGGGAGCTCAAGGACAGACTTCAGTGAGGAGGCATTAGAGGCGCTGGAGATGGATTGTGAGGAGAAGACAACTAGAGGCTCACTGTGCTTGGCAAATTGGTCTCTTAGCATTTCAGAGACTAGAAGGGACAGGATGCAGGCAGTCAATGAGAGACCAAGTCCAGGAAGGTCACAAGGAGAAAACCTTCTGTGCCTCACCAAGGAGTTTGCAGCATTTAGTAGAGAATGGGGAAAGATCATGGCTGGTTTGTACTTTGAAGAGTGGAGGCTGCGGGATTAGAGTTGGTCCGGAACACACTCTAGCAGAAACTTCTAAGGTAGATTATGGGGGAATGAGAACCAAAGGCAGGTGATTTGTGGTTAAAGGAAGTCTCTTTCAAAAGCTTCCTTCCCAAAAGAGAGCTACTAAAGGAAAATTTAGGTTCAAAGAGATAAAGCCTGAAGTATCATGGTTGTCTTGGTTACTTTTCTCTTGTTGCTGGGACAAATACCCAACATTTAAAATGAAGGAAGGAAAGGTTTATTTAGCTCACAGTTACTGGAGGTTTCAGTCCATACTCAGCTGGCTCCAAGGCAGCATGGCAAAGAGCAGAGAGAGCCAAGGGAAGGGCAGCAGCTCAGGCAGCTAGCAAGCCTCTCCCCTCCCTGGGTTGTAATGCAAATTACCCACCCCAGGCCCAGGGTGTAGCCCTCACATCTGCGATCCCAGCATTGGATCAAGAATCAATCACAAACTGCAGAGGCCACGCCACCTATGATTGATTGCATAAGTCTTTGGGGGAGCACCTATACAAAAACCATAACAATGGTAAAGCTGAAAAACAAAACAAAAGCATTGATTTAGGCAGCTGAATTAGATAGAAATATTATAGGCAGTCAGACAAAGCCAGGCCCTCAAGGAGACAATATGAAAGACAAGGTGACTTTGCAACTTGGAAGAGACAAGACACTCCTGTATGGGCCAGACCTCAAGACAAAAGGGGAAACAAATACAGCTACATACTTCCCTAGGGTTGGGCATCAGGGATTGATATTCTAAATAGGTATCAGTAACCTTGTAAGAGCTCAGATGAGTCACTAACCCAACCCTCAACAGGAAGAGACCCTGTCCACATTCATGCCCTCTTGCTACAGACTTGCCCCCATTTGGCACTGGATTTAATCAATTTTACCTGAGCAATAGTGCTTGTAATCTCATTGCTTGACCATAGTTTTGTCCCACCTCATGCCCACCTAAAGGAGTTCCCATGTTCCCAATCACCTTAGACCCGCCTCACCACATGGTTTTACTCTACAAAAGTCCCTGGAAGAGACAGCTTCCCGGGTAAAACCGGCTAGGGATCCCCCTTCTGCTCCTCTCTTGGACAGGAGCTTTCTTTCTCCCAATAAATATATTCTACTCTTAATCTCCATTTGGTCCTAAAATTCATTCTTCAATTTTAGAGAACACAAACTTGTCCCAGGTACCTTTCAGGTCAGGAGTTTCATTTTTTCCCTATCTCATTTGGATGTCATCCACTGAAACCATTTTTCCCCTATATCAGCATACTAGGCCAGTTTTTGACTCATATGTTCCTGCCTGAGTGTTTAACACTTGATGTTTATAGCTCAGCGGACTAAGTTCCTGCTTAGGCAAGCCTAGGGGCTGGGGTTCAAACCCAGGCACCACATGCCAAGCTGGCCTGCTCCCAGGGCACGTTGAGAGGCCACCGAGACCGGGCATGGTGGCACAGGCCTGTAATTCCAGTGCTGGGGAGGCAGAAAACAGGAGGCTCACTATAAGTACAAGCTGCATAGTGAAAACCTGTACCAAATGCATAAATAAAAATTAAAAAAAGATGATATTTAAAAAGGGCTTTGTTGATCCACCCCAAACACTCACATCACAACACAACGTGAGGGGCCAGGGAGATGGCTCAGTAGAATAACCACTTGCCTGGCAAGCACAAGGGCCTGAGTTCAACCCCTGGTTCTGCAAAAAAAAAAAAAAAAAAAAAAAAAAAAGAAAGAAAGAAAGAAAGAAAAGAAAAGAAAAACACAATGTGAATATGAAAGAAGCCATCCAGAAAGCAAAAGACATAAAGACCCACCAATCGTATGTAGAGTGTTGAGGTTACTAGACTAGATTTAGACTCTAGATGCTAAAACTGCCTGATGGATAAGGCAAATGGGAGGACAGCTGGGGATGGGGGGGCCATGTGACATCCATTTCCAGTCTGGAAAACACGGAGCAAGCTGCAAGATGTGCAAACTATCAACACAATGTAGCTTCACTATGCTTCTAAGCTATGCTCAAATGGAAGATTATTACTCCGAAAACTTCAAACAATGTCAAATCCTATTGTAGCTAAAAATAGATGGTACTGACCCTAGAATTGAATTTCTCATTTAGTCTTCTTCCCACTGGAAAATAATCCAAACCATCACATTCTTTGGTTCTGTGTATTTGGGGATTCTTTTTCAATGGCAATAGTCCTTATTTTAACCCCCATTTTGGAAAGGAAATATGTTAAATAGAAGACATATTTATTCCATAATTTGAAAAATGTTGATCACTGTACCTTCTAAATAATCAAAACCAGACTTGACTTATGAAGGGAGTATTGATAATGTTCTTAACAGAGATGACATTGAGCAAGTAGATACCAAGCAAATCCAGTATGAGATCTGAAGGCCTGCATTATACAACAGCAAAGCTGTGGGTCTGTGAGGCTGAGTTAGGTTTAAGTTAGAGTGAGAAAACATTACTACCAGCTCATCAAAAACAAGAACAGAAATTCACTCACCAATCAATATAGAAAAAGATACAAAATTAAAGTAAGCGTCCTACTGGTTGAAGAAAGAAATAATTGAGAGAAAGAGGGTACAAATTGTATGTATATTAACCAAGCCAGCTAATCCCACTTGGCAAACAGACACATAGCTCTGAATCAGAGCCAAATCAATGGCTCTTGGCAATCTGCCAAAGCTGAATTCCTTAGTCTGGCATCATAAAATGATCTGTCTGTTGTATTTACAGTTGCAGTGTCTCTGGATTCAGCTACCCGCTGGGCACCCCTGGCAGATGCCCAGCAGAACACATCTGAACTATCATTACTGTCAGAACATGTGCATTTGACAAACACCAGAAAAGTGACACTTGTGTCTTAGAATAGTATCAGTTAGCAGTTACAAAGTACTATGACAAAAAATTATCAAGTCTGTTACTGTAATAATTAACAAAAAATTAATAGCCTTGCCCATACTGCTAACCTATAAACTATTTCCTGGTCTTCAAAAGGCCACAGGTCAAAATGTCTCTTGGGGCACAAGTTAGAGCCAAAAGCAGAGCCCTTGCCAAGCTGAACAAATGTGACCCATGTGAAAGCAGCCTTCTGGGCTTTATCTTGGGGTACACAGGAGCCTGGGGGCTTGGAGACACATCTGAGGGGCTCTGCTTATTGCAGGTGGGGTTCTAGAAGGCCACCATCAAGCCTCATCACAGGCATCTTCAATACGTGGTATGTTCTAAGGGTGGGGCAAGGAGACACTGTTTGTTATTTATAAAATTAGAAGGATTTCTAGCCAGAGTCAGAAATTGGGAAAAAATTACCAAATCTGCTTAAACTAGGTTCAAGTCAGGAAGGGAAAGCCAGTATGGAGCCAATGTCTGTACTCCCAGCAATGAGGGAGGCTGAGGCAAGAGGATCATAAATTCTAACCCTGCCTGGGCAACTCAGTAAGGCTTTGTCACGCACACACAAAAGGAGAGGGGATGTAGGTTAGTCATGCAGCACTGTTGGGATCCATTCCCAAAAGGGCCAGGATAATTCCTGACACCCAAGAGCCAAATACAGTAATAGACTACATAGTTCCATCTGGGAGTGTTCATAGAATTTCATTAGAATTATATTTGCATTTCTCAAGTAAAATGCTCCTGCTGCTAAATTTACCCACGACCCTGAGCCATAGTCTACCTGCTTCATGGAGCAGCTGCAGCCAGTGCAGCTTCTCTAGAAGCACCTGTCCTCTGGCCAGCACACATGCCAGGCCCTTGTCATGGACCTGCTCATGGTGTCCCTTTGCCTAATAGAAGAACTTAATTGCTTAGTGAGGGATTGGATAGACACAACTGCTAACATCTCTCTAGTTGTAAGATAAAAACAAAGGATCATATTATTAAAGTTCTGAATAGTCAGGTCACTTACATTGGCCATTTCATTTGAAATAACTTAAAAATTAGAAAAAAAACAAAGAAAGCAATGATGAGTGAGTGTAAAAGTGGGCTTGGGCTTTCCAACCAGAAAGAAGGAAAACAAAGGTGGTACCAACTCTTGCCCCACATCTACCTTTCTGCTTGCCTCCTTAGGGGGCTTTTGTTATTTCCTCCACCCTTGCCTCATCTATGTGCAGGTCGACTACAGTGCAAGCACCAAAGATTTGTGAATAGATGAGTTAAATTGATACCCAGGATTTCTGGCTTCTCTACAAGCAGATAAGGGTGTAGCTGAATAGCCAGCACAAAAAGTGAACAATAGAAATATAAATTAAACCCATACACATAAACTTCAGTCTTCTTTCTTTGTTCCCAAGTGTCATTCAACAAAATAAGACAATGAACACCATGCAAAGTGATCCAGTACAGAGACTTACTTCCCCGTCCCTCGGGCTGTATTCCATAAATTATTTCCTTGGAGTCATTTCCTTCCTTCAGGAGCTAAGTTATTTTTAACATAAATTCTTTCATAGCAATTCTTTACATCCCTACAGAAAATGTTCAGTGCTTGAACCTTAGTGCCCCCTCCCTAAGTATCTATACACAGAGTTTTAAGGTTTTCATCACAGGGATGCTATGTAATATGTCCAGTCCACAAGCTGTGCTCCTAGAACCACACCTCGCATGGAATCTGACAACCATATTTGTGACAATATTATTCTCCTGCTTCCCACCATCCCCAACCAAAGTTGCCAGGGCACCTGGGCCAAGGCAGATAGGCACCTTTTTTGTAGGCAAGGAACACAATGTTACTCAAGCCTCTGCTCATCCTGAAGTGACCATTGTAGGGCAGCTGTCTTGAGCTATGCATGAGAAATAACAGCAAAAACTAGATTGGAACAAAAGATGGGAAGAAATAAAGAACATAAGCAAAGAAGCAAAATTTGAGGCCACAAAGCTTAAAGAAGGAACATAATAACTAGCCTGGATATGAAGGACTTTCTGGATGATGGCTTCCAGTTTTCTGAGAGCACTCACTACATTTCCTGCCTTTGGGTCCTGAGAGACATCCTGATCTTCACAATCTACCCCATCTCTGCAGAAAGCAGCTTGTGACTAGGAATGGAATTCCTGACATCACATGAGAAGGAGCAGTCAAAGCTATTATTGCTCAAGAGTAGAGAAATAAGCCTGCCACTTTGCCACCAACTTTCTTTTATTCATCAATGTTGTGCCATTTTATCGCTCCTCTGTGTTGGTGCCAGGAAGGGAAAGATCTGCCTGTCGGCAACATTGGGGTCCACAGGATTCTGGTCAGAGATCCTAACAACCAACCTTGTAAATATAGACTTTCTTCAAAAATAACCATAGGGAAATTCTGGCACAGACTCATTAATTAGTCATATATACTCAATGGATTCATTGAACTGGAGGGTTCTTCTTTTTCTAATAAAGCCTAAGACTTAGTCAAGTGTGAAGTAGAGGATCTTACACTTCAAAGATGCATGTGAATGGAAGCGTGCTCACCACTGTACCTCCAACCACTGCACGGCACCCTAGCAAATGAACAGTCCATGCACACCTGCAGAGTACACGAAAGGATAATAAGCAGTAAAGTTCAGAACACAGACTCTTGAATCAGAGATCCAGGTCACACTCTCAAATCTCATTTACAGCCCTATAACATTGACAAAGGTTTACGATTCTGCTAACACCTTTTTATGTACGTTATTATAGTTAATGTTCCTTTCCCCAAAGCTCTAAGACATTATTTAGACTTATTAAAACCTAAGCAAGGCCAGGCCTGGTGGTACACACCTGTAACTCCAGCATTTAGGAGGATGAGGCAGGAGGATTGCTGTGAGTTCGAGCTTGAGTTACAAAGTGAGTTGAAGGTCAGCCTGAACTACATAATGAACTTTTTGTCTCAAAAAAAACAAAAAAAAAGGAAAAGAGAGCTGGGAAGATAGCTCCATGGTCTAAGTGCCTGCCTGGCAAGCACAAGAACTTGAGTTCGATACCTAGTACAGCATGCAACACCACTCCGTTTAG
>NW_004524662.1:5727015-5732207 GCF_000260255.1 Octodon degus | reverse complement strand
TTATTATTAGAATTACTCACTGGTGAGTGTACAGTGAAATGCTTTAAGCAGAGGGACTTTTGGTTCTATAAATTACATGTTCACTGGAAAACAGCCATTTACAAGATCTAGGCAGCCAAAGAAAAAGCAGCAAATTATAACCAGTATTTATCTTGGATCAAGTCTAAACTTCCCTCAGGGGAGTAAGAGATAAGAATGCCTTTGCCTGAAAGCAATGATCATGCTTGAAGTTAGGGGGCGCCATACGGTTGTCCGTCACAGGAAATCTCCTCCCAAGGGTCTTTAGCACCCAGGACTTCTCTTCCAAGGAAGATTAGGTAGATAAATTCTGCCCATCAACAACTCATTTTGCAGGGAAGTGGCCAGGTTAATATTTCTTTCTATACTCTTCCACTATTTTAATTTTAGGCCCAGTACATATTCCTATTCATTCCCAATATTTGAATGACTTTTAAAAGTCCAGCAAGAATACCAACAAGTTTTTATGAGAGTGTATGCATTCATAATCTCAAGAAATTTAAAGTACCTCAGAAACAACTGGTCTAACTAAATGTATGCACTAGCAATTGTGAGGCTGGAACGGAATCTCCTTAAAATAGCTTCTCTACGTTTGTATGTATTTGAAATTTTCCTTAATAAAAGGTTACAACTAAGTTCAAAATATAGGTACAAATTCTGCCTTTGCAAAATTTAGTTTTTACTGAAAACTTGTTTTAGAGGATACAGCCAGAAACCGGCTCCATCTGTATCACTTCTCTGGGAAGTAGCACAGAGGATGGTGGAAAAGAAAGTATGAAGGCAAAAAAGGTTAAGTTAAAGTGACAGTAATATAGATCATATAGAGATGTGTTCCCACAATACTTTAATAATCAATGCCACATGAGAGACCTGAGGCCACAGATTCCTTTATTTAAACAAATTAAACTTTTGTTTTGTTTTTTGTTATATAAATCATTTGTTGAGGCTTGGTTTGCATTTGGTTCTAATTGTCCAGAAATGTTCCAATCTTGAGGTGATTTTTCTAAAGGGCAAAAATGAAGCATTTTATGCCAAAATAACCAAAGTACAGCTGGAATCTGGGATTAAGAAGAGATCTCTTCAGTAGAAAGATGAATCTTCTTTTATCAACACAGTCACCTTCTGACACAGTTAACTGAAAAGTTATTTCACACAGAAGATAACCAATCATTGAAGAATCCTGTCTAGAGCTCTCTTATTCTTTACCCTGCTTTACACAGTACTTTTTGTTCCATTTCAGTTAAATTCTATATTGAAACCCAACCTTCATGCATTAAGTCAAAGTTAAATAAAATATTTAACTTTCAAGTGTTATAGTGACATCATTCTACCAATTAATTCAGACCTCCCTCAGAGCAAAATCTGTTCCTAGAATGCTGGGGGCGGGGGGTGGGGGGGTGGATTCCAAACCCTGAGTTTAGAAGAAACTTTTAAAACTTGATAAGCCACTTGCTTCTCCAGGGTGAAGCCACAAGAATCCCAGCCACACTGGGGTTACCCCCTCCACTCCTCCCAGACAAGCAAGGCCACTGGCACAAAAACAAAACCGATCTAAAGACAAATGACTTTGTAATCCAGCATCAAATGGAAGAATAGAAATACTTTGCCATCATTCTGAGCAGTCCAGTAACTCTGAACTTTTCCTGAATCAAAGTAAAATTTAGAAAGCAACATTTTCTTTCAAGATTTACTGTGTCCATGCAAAAGGATGCTTTCAGATGCTTTATCCATGTCCGTGGTTTTAAGATGTTCAGCAATCTACAGCTCCCACTCTATAAGCCCATCTCGCCTCCTTCATTACTACACATTTCCAATCTTTACTATTTGACTTCATTAAGAGTGTTCCTTTCAGTTTGTTAAGAGAAATTAAACAATACTCTATCACAAGATCAATTTTACATTGAGGACATATTACACTTATTGTCAAAGAATGGTACATAGTTGAATGTTCATCTTCTCTCACACATGAGTACACTCTACCTCCCTGTTTTTTGATAAAGGTTTTTCATCCTTCTGGGTTCTCCTTGATCCGATCACAATACAAGGGAAACTCACTCAATACGGCCACTAGAAATGTGTCTGGGCTGTGAAGAACGACTTAACTTGGTAGCAAGACTACCCCCAAATTAATGCCCGTGCACTGATATAATGGCACCTACATGGTCCCAAATTTCCACTGATCTATCTGTAAATGTTGCCAAAATAAATTGCCAGCCACCCAAAGAATCATTCCTGGGCAGGTGAAGAAAAACAAGGTTTCTGTCCCAAAGTACTTGACTACTCTTTCATAAGCACTTAATTGGTTGTGGTGAGTGGGTTTGGTCAGGAATGCTTAGGAAAAGGAAGGTGTGCACCAGAAGACAATGTTGTCAAGTAGACAAGCTACCAGCGTCCCAAGTCCAAGAAAGAGGTCAAGGGCAGCACTCAGAAGTGAGCAAGAGTTTCATCTTTCACAGGTCAAATTCTTCCTAACCATCCCTGCCAAGCCCCAGGAACCAAATGCAAAATCACACTTGCCTCCGGAATTAAGAGTGCTCTTGTAGGAATCCCTTCTGACCCACCACAGTGAAGGGCATATTAGGTGGCTAACGCAGGTATTTAACATCGTGCATACGAGTGTCTCAGATCATATACAAGGCTTCTAATGTCTTTTCCTTCCTTTTGATCTTTGACACTCTCTATGTCTTAAAATCAGACCCAAAGTTACAGTTGTTCGGCTTCTATCACCAACCAGAGCAATTCTTTCAAAGTCACAGAGGTATACCTGAGCTCGCTTCCGCTCAAAGGTGCTGGGACGGTGGGTGAGGGTGGGTAGAGGGGGCTGTAGCAATGAGACACACCAAGGCGACTTGCTAGTTTAAAACCCAAGTTCGCTGCAGCCCAGCATACAGCCGACCCCGAACGCCTCCCGTACACGTCCTACCTTGGACCTCTCCTTGACGTAGTATTTGCCCAGCCGGCTCCCGCAGTACAGGACCAGCCGGTCAATGAGGGACAAGAGGAAGCTGATGGCCTCGCAGCCCTCCTCGTTGCCCCCGATCCACGTGATCTGGTCGCCCCGCAGGTGCCGCTTGGAGACGCCAGCCCGCGGCCCGGCCAGCTGGCCGTCGCGCAGGGCCCCGTTGTAGTGCAGCTGCTTCACGCGCTCCAGGACGCAGTCGCCCACCACCTCGCCCAGGAAGTTGTCCAGGTAGCAGAAGCCGATCTCGTGCAGACAAGGCACGATGTACTCCAGGGCGATTTTCTCCAGATCCAGCCTCATGATGTGTCCCAGAGGCATTTCGCCCTCAGCCTCGAGGTCGGGGACCCCCAGCGTGCACCTCTGAGAAGAAGCGACCTACACGAGCCTGAAGCCGAGGTTCGGCTAGCGTAGCCCGGGTTTAGCAACCTGCGGCCGCCACGATCTCGGAGCACCGCAGCGCCGGGGACGGAGGGGAAAGTTGCTCTCAAACTCTGCTGAGAAGGGATACCGGTTTAGGGAGCCGTGGGAGGTGCGCGGGGCTCGGGCACCCAGCGCTGGACTGGCCCAGTGAGGAGTCTGTGGGCCGCTTTTGGAGCTGCGGATCCACCACAGCCGCGGTGGCCGGAGGCGGGGAGAGGCCGAGGTCTGGCCCCTGAGCCGCCGGCTGCACGCGTCACGGCCCCGCCCCGGGACCGCCTCCGGGACAACCCTCCCGCCGTCACCCCGCCTCCCTCACGGTCTGTGGCTACTCCGCCGGGTGCACATTTCGGGACCATCCCGGCGAGCCCCGCGCCTCCCTCAGTTGTTTGCAACAGGGCTGGAGAACAGATGGAATTTTTAGAAGGTTCTTGATTTGCATATGGGTTTGCATAAAATCCCGTAGCAAACTTGAAAACCTGGCTCCCTCGCTCTGAAACGTAAATGCAATTAACAGCGCAGTTGACTGCCACATTCAGGACGATTCACTTTCCTGAGTACAACAATACAATACAATTGTACACTACAGTCATAAACCCAGGAGCAAATATATTGCTGAAACGGTGGTCTCGGTCTAGCCTGCCCTGGCGGCCGGCTGCCCCGCCTCTGCTGTTTGATCCGAATCAAGAGATTGCGACTACGAAAGTAGGTGGGAAGAAAAGAAAATTAGGATGTGTCATATACCTGTACTAACTTCCCCAAATGCAGGTAATTATTATGCACTGTTAGCACGTGCCAATCGAAATAAAATTGCACTTTAAAAACCGAACTAACGCATGGACCTCTCTCTTAGCCCCTACTGTGTGTGCCAGGCTGTATACACTTAGACAAGGGGCGTGTGCCCCATGAGCAAATGCTGGGTGACAGCATTTGCTGAACCCCGCAAATACTATATTTCGCTTTGCCAGATATTTTTATCCACTTACCGTTCAAACTTCTTACTAAAATATGATGTTCTGAAATTCTACCTTCGAAATTAGTCACATGCTCCTGTAACATTAGACACTGACGTTTATTCCCCCCGCGTCCCCCCGCAAAGGATACGTAGTGTTCCAGGTCTCTGTTCTCACTTTTTCCACAAGCAGCTGCACTCTCGGGAGGGCTGGACACTGCCTGGCAGACTTTTCGTTATCCACAGATAAGCAAAGAGCTTTTAGGATTTTTGATTCCCTTTCCTTCTGAACACCACAGATCAGAATTGGAGGGGGGAGAAGGTTCGTAAATCGCAGGCAAAACCATTTCTGTTATTTTTACTTCTACATTCTTGCCTGCCTGTGTTCCTCATTTAAAGTGAACAATTGAACGTCCTGGGTTGTCAGGCATTGCTTATTTTTCTCACAATCCCGTACAGCTTTTTCACTTTATCCTCTCTCTAGTACCCCTCTTCTCTCTGCCACTTGGGGGGAGAAGGCAATGCAGTTCAGGCCAAGAGCAAAAGGGCAGGGGAGGGCTGGTGAGATGGCTCAGTGGTCTAAAGCACCTACTTAGAACAAGCTTAAGGGACCGCGGTTCAATCCCCCAGCACCACATGCCAAGCAGCCTTGCCCCCTAGTGGGCTGATCTGGACACACACACACACACACACACACACACACACACACTAAATTAAAAAAAAAAAGGGCAGGGGAGGAAAGGGTGCTCTACATAATAGAAGTGGAGCCCTTTGTCAGCCAAGTACCTGGTGGGTGTTCCTGAGGGGCAGTCAATGGTAAAAAATCTTTGAAGAAACTTCTAG
>NW_004524662.1:5704346-5726826 GCF_000260255.1 Octodon degus | reverse complement strand
CAGGCACATGCCCTCTAAAACCCCGTAGCAGCAGCTTAGCCATGGCAAGAGTTATCACCCTGGGAACCCCAGTGCCTGAACATAGCAGATGCCCAATAGTTCCTGGTGACCCTGAGCCATGCAAACGTCACAAAGGATGACGGGCTGGATCCTGCATTAAAAGGTCTTATAAAGAGGCTCTGGGAATGCTCTTTGATAAGAATTTGCTGGAAGTGTCAAGCTGATTAGCCTAGCACAAAACAGAATCTCAGAGATCAGTGGAAGGGTGTTTGTCTCTTGGTTTTGTCTCCCTAGACAGTCAATGGTAGAAGCTCCAGCTCCGGGATTGGAAATCTAGGGTGAAAGCTGGCCAGCTGTTTATTTGCAGGGGTGAAAGGGAGATGCTGAAGCACATGAGCACGCAAGCGCCTGCACGGAGCGGGGAGGGGAATCTGCTTGAACCTAAAGAGCCACTTTGGCCCCTTAAGTGATCTCCTCCAAGGAGGATCAAGAAATTCTGCTCTGAGGCAGTCTGAATGTAGGTTCTGGTGGTCAGTAGCTTGTAGTTCCAGCAACGTTGGAGACTGTTGCCGAGATCAGAAGCAGATATCCCTAAAGAGAGCTACAACTAAAAAGGAAGAATGACAGCTAATCCTTGACAGCTGACCAAAACTTTTCTAGTGGAAGGTTCTTTGTAGACATGCTGATGCTTCTAGGAATATAACTTACAGGGAATTTACAAAGGACCAGAGAGACCTATAGTAATAGGTGAAGATGTTGGTCCAAACAGAAAAATACATAAAATTATAAACTCACCTCCTACAATGAACATGTAGACTCAGGATATTAAATCTTACGATGGGGTAATTATCATTCAAATAATGTTTCAATAATTTCACAGCCAAGTGCAGCTAGTCTTGTCACCAGGACTGTGTTTAGATTGTTGTTCTAGTTACACTGGTAGTCTAAACGGAGTGCTATGGACACAGCCTTAAGCTGTTCTAGAAGATTTTGGTTACAAAGCATGTTTTAGAGCAGAATTCAATCCCACGGCACTATCCCTACTTGGCAAGGGTACTTATTAATCAACCAAGGTTCTCCCAATCAGCTTGAGGCTGCCAGCACTGCCTTTGGCATAGAAACCAGAGATATTGGGGCTGGCAAAAAAATTAAAGTATACGATTACACAGAGGGGCACAGACAGGCTGGAGCCAGGCATGGACTCAAGCTGAGCATCAGAGGCAATCACCAAGCTACTTATTCAAGTACATTTGTTTAGGGGCTGGGGAGATGGCTCAGTGGAATAAGCGCTTCTGTGGCAAGCTCAATGGCCTGAGTTCAATCCCCAGTTCCACAAAAAAAAAAAAAAAAAAAAAAAAAAAAAAAGTGCATTTGTTTTAGTTCTTTGCCCATTAGCCTATATTACTTTCATGAATATTGTGTTAGTTTACTTTCTGTCACTGTTATCAAAAATATCAGGAGTAATCAACTTATAAGTGATAGGTTCTGGCCCTAGTATAAATTGCTGAATTATTATGGTGGTCATCTAATATGGCGGAAGCCCCTAAGACAACAGCTTACCTTCCCAGAGACCACCTCCCCTTCTCCAACCCAGCCCAGGGTGCAATTTCCTTTCACTTTTCCCACCACCTTAGGGAAGACCCAATCAGCTCCTCAGAGATTTCTAAACATCCCTTCAAACCCCACCCCCAGCAAAAGTACGTAAAAGCCCCAGCTTTCTTTGTCTCAGGCCAGAGGACCTACCTGACCCATCTGCCCTCCATCCTCTCTGTGTCTTTGGAGTTAATAAAGATTTCTTTTATCTTTCCTATCTCTTTACTGCACCTCCAAAACAAAAAAACAAACAAACAAAACCCTATCAATAAGATTTTTTTTTAATTTTATTTATTTATTTATTTATTTTGCTCATGGTTTCAAAAATTTCAGCCTATGGGTGCTTGACCCAAACCCCTGAGGGTTTTTATTACTTCCTGGTACAGCCATGCTGGTGTCCAAGCCTTTATTTAGCATATGAGCCTTTTGGGGATGTTGATGATTCAAATCACAACAAATATTAAACTATATTTTCATATTAATAACTACAACTAATTTCCATGACATTTAGTCTTGACGGTGACTTTTGCCACATGTCTGCTCCAATTCAGTCATCTTCAGCCTGTGAGAAAGGGAGAAAGAGGAGGTGGAGCGTCTTTTCCTTGGAATATGAGCTGAAAGGGATCTTCATTTCCTTATGGATAAGGAAATACAGGCTCCGAGGGGCTGGACATTGGTAACGTTCCTAAATGAAAAGACTCTGGTGCGTGCAAGAGCAAACCTTCTGCCTTCCTGCCTTTTACAAAGACGGAGAAATCACTGTATTTATGTATGCATTCATTTGAATGAGGTAAAACTCACAAAACATAAAGCTACCCATTTCATTCAGTGTTAGCCTAAAGACTGAGAAGACTTTCAAACTAAACTATGAATTAAACCATCAAAATTAGCCATGTCAAAGTGAACAATTCAGTGGATTTTACACATTCACAAGGTTGTACAACCACCACCTCCCTCCATTCCCAAATGTTTTCACCACCTTCAAAGAAAACCCTTTTCTCATTAAGTAGTTGCTATCCACCCTCATCAGGCAACCACTGATCAGTTTTCTGCCTGCATGGACTCACCTATTTGGGATATTTCCTAGCAGTGGAATTACACTATACATGGTCTCTTAGGACTGGCTTCTTTTACTCGGTATAAGGTTGTTTTACAGGTTCACTTACATTGTACTATGTACTAGTACTTCATTTTTTATGAGTAATATTTCAGTATATAGCAATACCACATTTGTTTATCCATGTATCAGCTGGTGGATATTTGGGTTCTTTCCATCTTCAGGCTACTGTGGATAGTGCTGCTATGAACATATGTGCCTAAATATTTGAGTAACTGTTTTCAATTAATTGAGGCACAGACCTAGGAATTAAACTTTTGGGTCGTATGGTAAGTATATATAGTTTCACTTTTTTATTTTATTTTATTTTTATTTTTTTGGCAGAACTGGGGATTGAACTCAGGCCCTTGCACTTGCCAGGCAAGCACTTATTCAACTGAGCTATCTCCCCGGCCCCTATATAGTTTAACTTTTAAAGAAGGCACCAAACTATTTTTCACTTTACACTTCCACTACAAATATGAAAAAGTTTCTTCACATTTTTTTATTCATAATTGAAACTGGCTGCATTTCTTGTATGTATCAAAGTCCTGCCATGTCTACACTTGTCTCCTTAGCTGATACCTAAATATTCTTCTTTTGTGTTTTTTGCTATATCATTATAATAGGAGGTTTATCATATATTGAATTGCTTCAGCTAGAGCAAGTGCTACCTGCTTTACTGATCAATCACTTTTATTACATTATATACTGCACCATAAATTTTGCAAGCATTATTTCAAGGAATTCTTACAACGCTAAGAAACAGGTACTATTTATTATCTTCCATTATGCAAATGACAAAAATAAGACACAGAAAAAAACAAATCAGGGCTGGGGAGATGGATCAGTAGAATAAGCGCTTGCTGACAAGTGCAAGGGCCTGAGTTCAGTCCCCGGTTCCACAAAAAACAAACAAACAAACAAAAAACTGCATTTAAGTTTTTAAGAAAGAAAAAAAAAAAAAAAACAAATTCACAATGAGAAAGTACTTCAGTGATGATGAAGGGGAAAGGGGAAATCCCAGTTGAGTCAGATGAGAGGAGAAAAGTCATGTTAAGCTGTGAAGTTGGCATAGAAATCTATTTGCCTATAAGTATTCTTTTCTGTCATAACTCTTAATTAGAATACTTTGATCTGTGGTGACACTTTTAATTACTGGTTTCCTTACTGATACTTGGCACAGAAGAGACATAAGGCAAACTTACCATAAATTACTTAGTTGAGTATATTACAAGTCCAAAACTTTCCAAACTACAGATTAGGATTTGCTTCTTGTTTTATTTCAATTACGGCCCAAGCTTTCCAGTCATCAAGCACAAATTCTGTTGGGAACAAACATTAGAAATGAGCCACACCTCTGTCTGCTGGGGTGCCTGGTTCACCCTTCAGGACAGAAGTGAGTTCATTTCAGAGCAGCTACTGAAACAAGACAAGAGTGCTCAAAGTGACTTTAATGGTCTCGAGTGCCCTAGTATAGATTAAGGAACCATCTGATTGTGTCCCATTTTCTGTGGCAGTCAGCTGTTCCAGTGTTACTCACATCTGAGAGGACAGAGGGACAAAAGCAACTTTCTGTATCAGCCTGTAGTTGCTTCCCAGTGTTTAGACAACTCTCAGTCTCACTTGTCCCTGGTAATTCCAGCTATGTGCTCATTCTTGGAAATTTGACATCAAGAATACTCATTAGTATTTTCTAGTTCATCTCTTATTTAAGTCGAAAATCTTAAAAATCTTTTGTATCAATCATAAAAATACAGAGTTGTGAAATTTTAATGTAGAATACTTTGAAGGACTTTTCTTGCTTAATTTCATAAAGACTTTTCTAAGGTGTTTTATTTATTAGCCTTTTACACCTTACTTTATTTTGTTTAGAATAAATTTATTTTACAATAGTTTCAGATTTATAGAAATGCTACAAAGGTTTATATGCAACATTCTCATATAACTCACAGCCAGTTTTCTCTGTTGTTACATTATAAATTAATATGGTTAGACTTCTCATAATTTATCAGCCCATATGGTACATTGTTATTAACTAAAGTACCTGTTTTGTTCAGATTTCATTTACTTGTATTTAATGACCTTTTCTTTTGCTAGGATCCTTTGAAATTATGCAAAGATTGAAATCATTTCAGTGTTTTCAGGGAAATATATACCAAGTTGTCTTTTTTTTTTTTTTTTTTTAAGACAAGGTTTCACTATGCAGTTTAGGCTGGCCTTGAACTCACTATGTAGTCCAAGCTGCCCTTGAACCTGAAGCAATCCTCCTGCCTCAGCCTCCTGAGTACTGGAGTTCCAGGTGTGCACCACCACACTGGGCCCTAAGTTAGTCTTCCTAGCTTGTTAGATCCTGTAGAAACTGGCTTAGATCCCAGGGTAAAAGGGATGGCTACCCACAGCACACACCCTCTTGCCTTCCTATCAGCTCATTTTGGTGGTACCATTTGGGAGGAAGTCACAGGGCAGCCAAGGGGCTCTGGGGTTCTTGTTGCTGACCCTGGCCTCTTCTCTCCTGGACTGGTGGTAGGAGCATGGCACAGAGCACCCGGCATCACCAGTCCTAGGCCTCACTTTTCTATCAAGTCTCAGCTTTTGCTGACCGGTTTGCCTCCTCCCTCACTCCAGAGAAGAGCTTGATTGGCTGTGGGCCTCAAACTTTGCCACCCATAGAAATCACCTGGCAAACTATTTAAGCACAAATTGCTGAGCTCCACCCCTAGAGCTCAGATTCTGTAGGCTTGGGTGGAGCCCATACTGTGCCTGCCTTCCCTTCCTCCCCCTCCCTTTCCTTTCCTTTTTCTTTTCTTTTTTTTTTTTTCCTTCCTTTTTTCTTCTTCCTCCTCTTTCTCTTCCCCTCCTTTTTTCCCTTCTCCTTCTTCCTCTTCCTCTCTCTCTCTCTCTCTCTCTCTCTCTCTCTCTCTCTGTACTGGAAATTGAACCTAAGACTGTCACACTGAGCTAAAGGCCTTTGCACTATTACACCTCTAGCCTTTTTATAAATATACATATTATTTTGAAATAGGATTTTGCTAAGTTGATAAATTCCCCAGGTTGGGCTTGAGTTAGTGACCCTTGGTGTCTCAGCCCACCAAATGTTGAGATTACAGGTGTGTATCATCCCTCCCACCCACCTTAATTTGCACATTTGACCAGTTCTTAGGAGCTGTCTTTCTTGGTCTGGAACCACACTTTGAGACCTATGGCTCTAATCTATCTGTTCATGGCATAATTATGGTGACTCAGTGGTCTAAGGGTGTGCAGGTGACCTACACTGCCAAATTTAGTGGTTTAGACCCTGGTTGTACAATTATTTAAGAGGTTCTAAAAATAGCCCATATCCAGGCCCCAACCCAAACTAATACATTCATATTTTGAAGGTAAACCCTGATATGGATAGTTTAAAAATTTTAATAAATAGTATGTAATAAACTATATGCATAAAATAATAATGATAAGCAAATTATAAAGCACCCTGGAGGTTTTAACACACAGCAATCATGAGAACCACTGGCCTGCTTGAGCTGAAGAAAATTTATACATAATGGAGAAATCCTTTCTCTTTCCTACTGAACAGGAAGAAAAGAAACTTGTCCTGTGCTGGAAGCCACCTCATCACCATGAAAAGAGCCTAGTTTCAGGAAGAAGCCGAACAGAGAAAGGCAGAGCAGTGTTCAAGGCACTTGGGACCTGACAACATCATGGAGCTGCTATCTGGCAGTCCTAGAGCCTCTCCTACCTCAGGACTTCAGTTATGGGAAAGAACACATTCTCTCATCTTTAAAACCTGCATAAGTCACAGTTGTAGTTACTAGCAGTTACAAGCTTGTAATAAATAACATTCCAGAAACATGCACTTGCCCTGAAGCTGCAATAAGCAGCTCCTGTTCTTGAAGCTCTCTAACCTGGGTTCCAACCCCTGAGGTCCAGGGGACTCTCTTCCCCATCAGAATTTGGATCAGTAGAGATCAGAGGGATACAGGAGACAGACAGTCCTAGAGCAGTCCTGCAGCCAAAGTTCCCTCCACTCCCCACACGGCACCCTTTCAGAACTTCTCCCAACAGAAAAATCAAAGCAGCACAAGAAAATACCCAGCATTCCATCTGATGTTTAAAATAATGTGTTTTCTCTTTCTACCTAAGCAAACCATCCCATGATAATCCAATAGGAAGTCATGTGATTATATTCTTCAGAAACTGTCTTCTTAAACTGCAAACTCATTGCATTAGTTCCTTTTTAAATATTTCTAATAGAATGGTGGTAGTACATACATACTCAATACTGGAAGCTAGCTGACACAAACAAATGCCCACCAAATGCTTATTACATAAATTTAGCATAGCCTGTTACAGAAAGAGAATATGTATAAGGTAAAAGATAAGTGTGTGTGTGTGTGTGTGTGAGAGAGAGAGAGAGAGAGAGAGAGAGAGAGACTAATCTGTTACTAATGACTGTTTCTAGGTAAGTGGGAAAATCAAAATTTTTGATGCTCCCTTGTTTGTTTTTTCTAATGAACACATATTACTTCTATGGAAAAAAAAAAAAACTTGAAAAGATACGAGCTTGGTTTTTGTACTTGCCAACAAATGTTTAATTCCTCCCCTGTGCTGGTCACTGCTTGTGTGAGCTAAGTACCCCTCTTGTCACTCTGCGCTCCGGGCTTCTGGAAGTGGCCACAATCCTGTGAGACGCATTTCCCACATCTCCTTGCCAGCTGGCCTGGTTCCATGCTGCCAGTGGGAGGCATTGGTGGGAAACTACAGGAAATGAGGGAGAGTTCACCCCCACACACTTTAAGCTTTTGGCAGTGGCTGGGGCAGGCAGGCTGGCAGCAGTGGGGTCCTGGTAGCCTTGAGCAGTTTCAGGAATGGCCACAGTCATCCTGGCAGAGGCCAGCTCTCACGACATCACTGGCTTTCCACTGTGTCCTAGGCTAGATACTCAGGCTGTGATGGCATTACTCCTCCCTTTATTCCTCCAGTCATGGAAGTGGCAGTGACTTCCCACAGCTCCCTCTCTGTAGGTTACTCCTTGTGTTAGATTTCCTCTGTCTAAAGTGTCTACAGTGATTTCTATTTTCTGTGCTGGAAACCCACTGGTATGCCCACATATCTTCAGTGTTTACGTGGAATTAATCCTGCCAGTTGTCCTGACAAATCCAACTGCACCTCTTTTTTTTTTTTTTTTAATGTATTTTGTATAGGGTCTCACTACACAGTTCAGACTCATAGTGATGCCCTGTTCTCAGCCTCCCCCGCGCTGGAATTACACGCATGTACCACCACACCTGGTCTCCAACTGCACCTCTTGTCCTCGTCTCTGTTGTCATTACCAGCTGAGTCCCCCATCATCTCCCACTGAGATGGCTACAACAGACTCCCTTAGACCTCCCTTCTTCTACACTTGCTCTGTATCAACCCATTCTCTACCTCTGAGTGAGAGCTTCATCCTAAACCATAGGTGAAACACTGCATGCCAAATAAAATTCAGGCTCATCAGCATAACTTCAGCATCACTTCACTAACTTGTTCATTCACTGTGGTCCAGTCACACCTCTTCCTTTCCAGCATAGTTCTGAAATAGACCAATCTCAGCAGTGTAGCACATGCAACATCATCATCTTGGAATACACTTCTCCCTGCCCTTCCTGTGGTGGCTTCTCCTCATTTCCTCAAAGGAATCTTCCTTAGCACTCTGAAAGAGCACGAACATCCATCTCAGCTTCTGACTTATTTCCTTCATCCTACCAAAGCTTGACATTTTTGTTAGTTTATTTGAATGGATCTATTTTATGTGAAGATTTCTAGGGCCCAGCACAGGGCCTGACACAAATCAGCTGTTGATTATATTCTGCTTTCTTTCTTTCTTTCTTTTTTTTTTTTTTTTTTTTTTTTTTTTTTTTTGCGGAACCGGGGATTGAACTCAGGTCCTTGTGCTTGCCAGGGAAGCACTTATTCCACTGAGCCATCTCTCCAGCCCCTTGTTGATTATATTCTGGATGAATGTTCTGCACATTTCACTGCTTCAATACTTATACAGTTTTGGTTAATTTCAATAAATTCTATGTTATTGGATATTTAAGTTGTTGTTTCTGCAAAGGTTAAGCTATTAAAGTTCATTAAAATCTATAGAAAAGTAGAAAGGATAAAAATGTTTTAATTTGGAAAACAGAACAAATTAATAAAAGAGCTGGAAAAATATCTTCCTATGAAGTAGCAGCAAATTATTCTATCAAATCTGACTTGATCTAAACCCTCTGTTCACAAATCGCTTTTGCCCAAATTGATATAACTCCATCAGCTAAAGCTGACTCAGTTCTCCAAGTTGGTTTCAAAGTCAGCTTTATTCCATGTGAAGGACAACCAGAGAATTTCCCTTCTAATTGAATCTCTTTTTTGATAAAGTTTTGGTTCTTGCTCTCTTATGTACTTTAGTTAGATACCCAGTTCACTCATTCATTCATAAATATTTGTAAGTATTTTTTCATGTCTCTGTGTACCCGGCATTGTCCTGGGCGTCAGATACAGAGATGAGGATGACTGGTAGGATTCCTGTGCTTCTGAGGCCTGCGTGCAAAAGGAAGATGGTGCATAAGGAAGCTTTAAGTAACCTTGGTAATGTTAAGCAGTGATTACATTCTTGAGAAAATAAAATAGCTGACCAGCTACTCAGGATCCTCAGACAGGAGCATCACACATTCAACACCAATGGGGTGGCTGGGTGTGATCTCAGAGCACCTGGGAGGCTGAAGCAGGAGGATTGCCAGGAGTTCAAGGCCAGCCTGGACTACCAAGGAGTTCAAGGCCAGTCTGGACTGCACAGTGAAATCCTGTCTCAAGAAGACAAAAGAAAAAGAAAAAAGAAAGACCAGTAGGGCAACTAATGGAGTTCCTGTCTCAAATAATATTTTTTATTTTATTTTAATGTAGTTTAGGATAGGGTCTACAGGGTCCCACCACACATCAGATTCCTAGCGATCCTCCTGTTTTCAGCCTCCCAAGCACTGGGATTACTGGTGCCTGCCACCACGCCCAGTCTCAATCACTGTCTCTGTGCACCCGGGGGGCAGGGTCGGCACACTCCAGGATCGGACCCAGCCTCTGTGCTCTACCTAAGCGGACTTTAGTTTGCTGAGCTATCTAGCCAGCCCTACAAATAATATTTTTTAAGAGGGCTGCAGATGTAGCTCAACAATAAAATGCCTTCTTAGCATTTATAAGATCCTAGGTTCAAAATCTCAGGTATCATGAAGTTTTCAGGTCCAAGAAATCTTCCCTGAGAAGATAACGTTTGTCTGGAGGCCAGAGTTTGCCAGAAGGAACCAGCAGGGTTACACAGAGACTTGGGAGGCCCATTTAAACATGTTGAGATTATGGTGTCTTCCTTCCCTCCACACCAAATAATTTGAAATAACAAGAACCAATCAAGGCTTAAAATGAGTTCAAGGAGGATAAAAGAAAATGTTTACTTCTCCATAGTCAAATTCTTTCCAAGTTATTTTTTCATTTTTTTTCTTTTCCTTGCTGACTGTCCAAATATATGGCTAATCTGTTTATTGAGTTACCTAGAAGGATTTGTTTTGTTGGGAGGAGGTGGGGGACTGGCTCAGGCTTCCTTAAGTGTGGGCCTGGTGCGGCATGTGGAACTGGGGATTGAACCAAGTTCCCCTGCGCCTGACTGAGTTTGCCCAAGCAGGCGCTTTAAACAACTGAGCTAACTGGCAAGCCTCCACGAGTTCTGAAGACTAGAAAGAGCATTCCAAGATAGGAATAGAACAAACACAGACTTTGACACAAGAGCTAGTGCCTACAATCCTTTGAGGCAAGAGATCAGGGCATGGCCAACTGGCTAGCAAATGGGCATGACCTAGTATCACAGAGACCTGGGACACATTGGCAGAATACAGTTCCCAAGCCCTGCACCTGGCTCACTCAGAAATTGTTATCTTCAGTTCTTCTGGCACGGAACCAAGCAGATTTCTGATAAGTTGGTTTAGATCTGGCATCAGTCTGAAGATAGAGGGATACAAAAGACCTTTGTTACCTCAGTGAACTCTGTGGCAGCTCTCACTCTGCAGAGTGTACTTCTTTTCCTAACTTTAACACATTTTAATAGACATAAAATCTTGCTACCTTCTTCATGCATCTTGTTAAGTTCTTTGTTCAAGATACCAAAGACCTGGAAAGATGCCATAAAGCCCACTAACACCAAGTGTGCTATCCATTAGTAAGGCCTTTTGCAAATCATCATGCCTGCTCTTTTGCATATTATTTATGACAATCTTCGTCCTAGGGTGACTCTGAGTAACTGTCCTCCTAAACATTATTTCCTTCTGGCCTCATTACTACAGCAAAACAGAAACCTTAAGTTAGACAAAGCCCCAAATATTGATTATATGACCCATTACAGAAAAAGTATGACAACCCACAGGCATGTATTTATTCATTTTTGAGGTGAGATTAGGAGATGCTGGACAATTTTCAACTGTGGGGGACATGATTCATTTTTATTTTTTATAAGGTGACTTAGGCAGCAAGGAAGAGGCTGGCTGGGGGCGAGACAGGGGGAGCCATAATCCTCAGAGCTCCTGAAGGGATAGACTTTTGTGCAGCTGCAGCATGGGCTAAGCTGATCTTTCTCCTGAAAGGGCTCTTGGTGACTTCTGAGCTGTGTCCAGCTTTTGTGACCACTTCAGATGGTAAATAGCAAGTAGTATGGGTATCGTCAATGCACATGACAGACTAGCTGTACATACCAGCTCCCACTACCCTATCCTTCAGTTTCATTTACTTGCTAGGAAGATTCAAGAATTTAAGGAACCACTTTTGTGAAAAGCCAGATGAAGAGGTGGACAGGGTGAGGCATGGTGGGGGCGGAGCTTCTGTGCCCTCTCTGCACACTGCACTCCATCCTCAAGACACCTTCAAGCACTCCAGGACTCTAAAATTCAATGAACTGGGATTAGCGTTTTTTACGGAGCTTAATCACCATCCACCCTGTACCCTTCTCTTGGGATTGTGGGTGGGATGGAACATTCCAACTCTCTAATCCTCTCATCTCTCAATCTTTTTTGGTGACTGGCCCCACACTGAGTTTATCTAGGGTTCCCCTAAATCAGTTCATTAGCATAAACTCAAGTGCTATCCAATGGGACTTATTATAAATAACAAAAGACTCCTATCATTCAGTAAATTCCAAGGGTTTTAGGAGCTCTGTGACAGGATCCAAGGACAAAGGCCAAACACATTTCCCATGATACCTCAGGTGCCAGGCCTTACCAAATCATGTGTTTGTGGAGCTGTTCCTATACCTTTGTCCAGAGTCAGGCCTTCAAGGACAACTTAGAAATTTTGGTATCACATTTCCGTTCAGATCTCTGCCAGCCATCAGAACCGAAAGGACTATGTCCTGGCTTCTCTTTGAGACAACCTGGCAAAAATTCTGAGAGACTAAGGACAGAATTCTAATAGTGTGACTCCATACCCTGTGTTCCATGTCCCCACAGCAGAGCACAGAACCTTCTGGGCTTTGAGGATCAACCTGCCTGTGCTCCCCTTTGATGCAATCCACTGTGGCGCTGCCTCTTTCAGCTTCTGTCACCCACCTTTCTGTCTCCTGCTCTGCTCTCCAAGTGTAGAGTTCCATTGGGATAGGAAGCAGAGTAAGGCTATGTAGGGCCGTGGGGGCTGGTGGGCCTTCAGAATTTCCTTCATTGACTGGGAGTGGTGGGTTCTGCCATGCCTCCTTTATTTACCTTATAACAGCACTGAAGCCTCACCTCTATTTTTAAATAAGTTAACTTCTTTTAAATCATTGTGATTTAAGATTGAATCTTGTGTGAGAAGACCGTGAGAAGGTGCCTTCACTTTATAAGTCTGACCACTAATCACATGAAGGCAGCAGGAGCTTCAGAGGCACCACAAAAGAATAACAAGCCCAAAACATTATATAGTGGAGATTTTTGGTTTGGTTTGGTTTGTTGTATTGTTTTGTTTTGTATGCAGTACAACCCAGGACTCCAAGACCTTCACACTGAGCTATAGTCTTAGCCTTTACCACCTTCTTTATTTTGGGGCAGGTTCTCGATAAACTACTCAAACTTATCATCTTCCTGCCTCAGTTTCAAAGAATGTAAGGATTATAGGCTTGTGCCTCCTCGTCTTACTCTTTTTAGCTATATTTATTCACTAAAAGCAAGGAAAGAAAGAGAGACGGAAGAGCAGAGAAAGGGAAGAAGAAAGGAGAGAAGGAAGGCTTAGGAAAGTAAATAGAATCATATTTTATCAGACACAAAGCAGCCTCTCTGAGCTGACACTCCTCCCCCTCTAATTTTTAAATATTTTCTGCCTTCTTTGTTTTTGTTTTTTTGTTTGTTTGTTTGTTTTTCTCAGAACTGGGGATTGAACTCAGGCCCTGTGCTTGCCAGGCAAGCGCTTATTCTACTGAGCCATCTTCCTGGCCCAATTTTTTTGTTTTTTTAATATGATAAAAAAAACACATAACTTGGGGCTGGTGAGATGGCTCAGTGGTCTAAAGCATCTACTTAGAACAAGTTAAGCTAAGCAAAGCACAGGGACCGCGGTTCAATCCCCAGCACCACATGCCAGCCAGCCCCGCCCCCTGGTGGGCTGAGCAGGCCACACACACACTAAATAAACAAATAAATAAATAAATATTTAAAAAAAAAAACACGTAACTTTTCTTTTTGATATATATGTCTATGTCCTGGCTTCTCCTTGGGACATATGTCTGTTATCTCCCCTGCTGGTTACTCCCTACCCTCCACAAGCCTTCTTCAAATCTTCCCAGGAACAACATGGATTTTCACACTATAGACAGCTAAGTTAGGTAGAAATATTATAGGCAGTCAGATGGGGCTAAGCCATCAAAGGAGTCAGCGCAAAGGATGACAACACATTATAATTATGTTTGGAGGTACATTTGTTGGAGGCCAGGCCTCCTGCTGAAGGCAGAATGACCAAGCCTACATGCTTCCACAGAGGATAAGATCATTGGGATTACTGGGATCACTTGGTCAAATAAAGTCTCGATAGACACCAGTCACTAGGTTAATGACCAGGACTTCCTAATCCATCCCTTCCTGAAAAGTGCTCTGTTCTTTCCATGTACATTTGCTACATGACCTGCTTCCCCATTGGATCAATACTATCTAAGTGGCTATACTTGCAATTTTATTAGTTGATCATAGTTTTGAACTATGTTGTACCAACCTCATGATTTTGCTTTATGAAATTTGCTTTGAGAGGTGAGCTCATTGGTAACTTACTTTTGCATCCCCTCATATCTCTCAGGAGCTGTCTTTGCATTAAGAGATAATCCTTACTTGTGTTCAAAGTGTTCGTGTAAGCCACAGGAAAATCAGTCACCTCTAGTCCTCAAGGCACAATTGGATGCATCTACTGTTACTCAGCCTGAGGTTCCCCTCACTTGCCCTCTGGACCTTAAAGGTGAGGCTTCCAAGCCAAGCTTAGTTGAAGCCTCTACTGGACTATATCACACCTTAAGGACAATATCCTTTATAGGAAGTGAGTAGAAAATTTGGCTGTACTCATGTTCATGTCTCCTTTTCTCTCCTATTAAACAAGATCTGGGAGTTTTCAGATGATCCTGATAAGTACAGTAAGGTCTTTATGGGACACACTCAGACCTATCAGCTAGACTGGAAAGATGTAATATTACTCTTAAATCCAGTATTAACTTCTAGTGAGAGATGAGTAGCATTACAAGCCGCTGTTACACTTAGAGATGAATATCATATTGTTCATTCAAGAAGGCCAGAAGACAGGCAGCCAGGGGAGCAGACAATTCCTACTGAAGTCCAAGCAATGCCTATACAAGCTCCCTACTAGCCTACTAACCAGACTGGAGATTGGAATAGGTGACATCTTCACACATGTATCCTTGAAGGTCAAAGAAAGACATGAACTAAGTTCTTCAATTATTTATCAGGGGAAAGAAGAGAACCCCTCTACACCTTAGATCAGTTGCAAGAAGCACTGATGGAAAATATATCCTTGGCTCCTGATTTTGTAGAAGAATAGATTATTCTTAAAAACAAATTTATTATCCAATCAACTTCAGATATTAGGAAAGAGCTACAAAAGATGGTTTTTATTTCAGAAATCTCACTTGATACTTTAGTGAGAATTGTCTCCTCAGTATTTTATTACTGAGACCAAGAAGAGGTTAAAGGGAGAAAACAAAAAGACCAAGAGAAACTGTTACCTCAGTCAAGATCTTAAAAGGAATAGACAATCTGATTCTCAGGGCTCCAAGAGGAGCTTGATGTTTCAACTCATCTGCTACTTCTGTAGTCACCTTAAAGGTGACTATGATAAGAACTATCATGCCAAGAAGCCCCCTGAGTCATGCTCTGATTGCAGTACCATTAGAAGTTTGACTGTCCTCTAAGATGAATGTCCCAGGGATCTGCTCTCTTACCAACGGGTCCAACAAGACTAAAGGGGCCTACAGTACTCTCTGCCTTTTCCCTCTGGCTGGATTGTCATCTCCATAAAGGAGCCTTGGTAATTATGACAATAGAGGAAAAAGTAACTAGCTTTTTGCTGGACTGGTATGTGCCTCTTGATCCTTCTTTTTAGCCCTGGCCCTCCTTCCAGTCATCATTTTTCAGCAAAAGGGTCACTGGAAAGGAGTTAACTCACTATTTCTCACAACACTTAAGCTGTAAATGGGGTGGCTTTTTCTTTTCCCAGTTCTTCTTGATTATGTCTGAAAGTTCAATGACAACACATTATCTCTGTGACATACATGCACCCAGGTCAGGTTGCTGCCTCCTTCTCTTGGACTCAGAAATAGATCCTGGAGTATGGGCAACTAATGATGGACCAGGAAGAGCAACAAAAGCCGCCACAGTGCAAATACATCTCAAAGATCCTGCTACTTTTTCTCACCAGAGACAATATCCTCTAGACTAAAAAGGGACTATTAGTTATAATCAATAATTTAAAGACACAAGGTATATCCACATACTGTAACAGCCCCTGTAATACTCCAATCTTGGGAGTTCAAAAGCCCAGTAGAGAGCAGAGGTTGGTTCAGGACCTTGGACTGATAAACCAGGGAGGAGTACCAATCCACTCAGTGCTGCCTAATGCATACATCTTTCTCAGATCCTACAAGATGTCGGTTTCCTTTAGTGTTAGAACTGAAAGATGCCTTCTTTTGTATTCCTTTACATACAGATTCCCAGTTTCTTTTTGCTTTTAAAAATCCTTATGACCAGAGTTCTCATCTATGACCTGAGTTGGACTATGCTTCATCAAAGGTTCAAAGACTGTCTTCATTTTGGGCTAGTGCCCTCCCATAACTTGGCATGTTTTGAATTTTCCCCAGTCTGTAGTATGTAGATGATATACTATTATGTGTCTCTCAGAAGCTCTCTGTCCAGGGAACCTGTGCTCTGCTAAATTTTCTAGCAGACAGAGATTATAAGGTCTCTAGGACTAAGACACAGCTTTGCAGACTTGGAGTAAAATATTTGAGTCTTATCATATCTAAGGGAACCCAAATGCTGGAAAAGAGAGAATTAAACCAATACCTTCTTTTTTACCACCCAATACCATAAAAACAGCTAAGGGGATTCCTAGGATTTACAGGATTTTGTCACCTTTGTATACCCAGGTTTGGTGAGATCACATGACCCTCTATCAGTTTATAAAAGAAACTCAAAAGGCAGATGCTCATATTTTAACCTGGGAATTTGATTTTCAAACTGCATTCCAGAAGCTTATACAAGTGCTTCTAAATGGACTAAAACTGAGCCTACCGACAGGATGCCATTTTAATCTCTTTGTGATGAAAGGTGGGGTATGGCTTTGGGAGTGCTTACACAGGATTGAGGACTTGCTCAACAACTAGTAGGGTATCTGAGCCATGAATTAGACTAGCGAGGGATGCGTGTGTGCCTTAGAGCTGTGGCTGCTGTAGCTTTCCTGCTACAAGAGGCATCTGAGCTGACTTTGAGCAAAGATCTCACTGCATATATTCCTCACGATGTGGCAGGACTTCTTTCTTCCAAAGTGAGCCTGTGACTATCAGACAAGCAACTTCTCAAATACCAGACTCTAATTCTAGGCAAACCAGTCATTCAAATAAAGACGTATTGCTCCTTAACCACTCCCACCTTTCTACCAGAAAAGGAGGAAACTGAGGTTGAAAGACTTGACTACAACCAGGTAATTTCCATACTTACAAAGCCAGAGAAGATTTGTTATACACACCCCTTACTGGCCCTGATTTGACCCTATTCTGTGATGGGAGTTCCATTGTGGAAAATGGGACAAGAAAGACAGGGCATGCAGTAGTGACTCTACATCAGATGCTTGAAAGTTTCTCACTTGCCCCTGGGACTAGTGCTCAGCTAGAACTCATAGATCTGACCAGGACTTTACAACTCATTGGAGGACAGAAAGTCAATATTTATTCTGATTCAAAGTATGCTTTCCAGAATAAGCGCTTCCCTGGCAAGCGCAAGGGTCTGAGTTCAATCCCTGGTTCCACCAAAAAAAAAGTATGCTTTCTGGGCTGGAGAGATAGCTTGCTAGTCTAAGCCTGGCAATCACAAGGACCTGGGTTCCATTCCCAGTACCACATGCCATGCCAGCCCCGAACCCTGGGCACACTGTGCTGGCCCCAAAACCAGTAGCGGTGGTACACACGAGTCTGAATATGCATAGCAAGACCTTGTATCAAATACATTAAAAAAAAAAAAAAAGTGTGCTTTCCTAGGACTGCAAGATTATGCAATCCTGTGGAAAGAATGGAATTATCTAGCAGCCAGTAGATCCCCATAAATTATCAAAAGTAGATAGTTGAACTTCTATCATCTGTCTATATGCACTGCAAAGTACTGGTAATTTGCCACAGAAGGCACCACAAAAGAATTGTAAAGTACTGCAAGGTAATCAACTGGCTAACCCAGTTGCAAAAGAAGCTAGGGGGCCCTCCCTTCAAGCCTCCCTGATCTGGGAAGGATTCCTTGACATCCTATTGGACTCCTGAATACACCACACCTGACTCAATCCCTGGGAACTGGAAACTGTCTCTGAGTGTGAGCAACCATCCAAATGCTCCTGTGGACCCACAGAAGACTTAAGTCTTATTCAAAATGAAAGCAAAATCTTCTGATAAGTAATCTAAGATGTTTCTCTTATCTCTTTTACTGAATACATTATCACTTAAAGGAGTGCTCCATTCCTTTCCAGTGTGGGCTAGGAATATGCAGAGTCGTCACAGTAAACACCTTGCTGGTCATGTGCCCTGCTCCCCTTGTTGAGAACATCAGGACTTCCTTGGTGAGCATCCCCACTTCAAGGAAATGGATGGAGTAAGCTACAGGATGATACTGATGGGACATGGAAGAGTTCAGTGGTTCATAGCTTATCCCACCGTTCCAAGGTAACCGAGCAGCCTATGAACTCCACTCTTAATGATCCTGAATATAATAAATTTTTTTCTAAGAATGTCACTGAAGCCTCTCCACAGACTCTAGTAGAATCCTTATTAAGTAAGAGTAAGGGCCCTATCATGAGAGCCAGCAATCATAGATATGAAGATGACTACTTTTAAATATGGGATGATTATAAATGACTAACTCCAGCTATAGGACAACTTAGTAGAAAGAAGAACCCCTTGTGTTGTGAACAAAGAAATCACTGATAATCTTATTGGCCTAACTCTACTAAATACTTGGGGTGGACTACCCCCTGGCAGTATATACACCCTATAAGTGTCCAGATCGAAGACCAGTTACAACAGACTGAGACCAGTGGCATCCATTGGTCCTATGGAAGCAACTTGTGGCCCTGTGTACTCCTTGTATGGATAGGGAGATGCTTGCTGGGATCTACATATTTACCATGCAGGAGTGACAAATCTTCAAACTTACATCATCTCTGACATGGATGGCCTAGGAGTCAGTTTCACTATATGATAAATTGGCTTCTATCCCTTCTCTAGGATTAAAGGATGTCATGAAACACATTGAGGCTTTGGTAACTATACTTAATGGGCCTTAGGTGACAGCTTGACTGGTCTCTCCTAAATGAAGAGGTAAAATTAATGAAGTGAACTGTCCTTCAAAATCAGATGGATTCGGACATTCTGACAGCAGCACAAGGGTATACTTGTACAATGGTAAAATCTAAATGTAGTGTGTACACTCCTAATCCTCTGCTAATATCTTGGTGGATATTTTAGATGTTAAATATCAGGTTACTTCTATTTCAGATTCTGAAATTCCCTGGACCCTTTCCTTACCCTCTTTGTGGGAGGCTGTTATTGGCTCTTTCTGGTGGAAACATTTGTTGGTTGTACTCATAAGTCTCATTAATCTTATTATTTGGCCCATGCATATTTGTTTCTTTGGGCTTTTCTCCTCCAGACTTAAAGATGAGAGGACAGGAGTGGGTTTCCCATTCCTCAAAGTTTTATACAGCAAAGTGTTGAGGTGGGTATAACATGGGTCAAAAATACAATCAACCAATAAAATTACAAGTATAGCCACTTACAAGTGTACATGGGAAGTTCCCATTGTCTACCTAAGATGAGAATGCCTTGCGTCTATTGAGGACATTTTGATAAACCCTCTGGAGAATATTTCTGACTATGGATTATAAATATGACTCCCTTCAGCCAGAAGTAGCCAGGGTAGTCATCAACCCCACTCCCTCAGGGCAGTCATGGGTACCTCTTCAAAGGAGGGAATATTATAGACAACTAAGTTAGATAGAAATACTATTATAGGCAGTGAGTACAGAGGATGAGACCACATTGCAACTGTGGCTTGAGGAGAATTGTTTGGAGGGCAGGCCTCAAGATAAAGGCAGAATGACCAAACTGCATACTTTCATGGGGATTAAGATCTTTGAGATCACTGGGATCACCTGGTCCAATAAAGTCTAGATAGATATCAGTCACGAGGTGAGTGACCAGGACTTCCTGAAAAGTTCTTTGTCCTTTCCATGTACACTTGCTACGTGACCTGCTTCCTCACTGGACCAACACTACCTAAGTGGCTGTACTTGCAATCTTATTGGTTGATCATAGTTTTGACCCATGTTGTTCTCACCTCATGATTTTGCGCTATAAGACTCCCTTTTAGAAGGGTTTTTTTTTTTTTTTTTTTTTGGCTGGCTCAGGCTGCCTTAAGAGTGGGTCTGGTAAGGCATGTGGAGCTGAGGATCAAACTGTGGTTCTCTATGCCTGACTGGGTTTACCCAAGTAGGTGCTTAAACAACTGAGCTAACCCACAAGCCCTCAAAACTCCCTTTTAGAGGAGAGCTCATTGACAACCCACTGTTGGATCCTCTCCTGCCTCTCAGAAGCTATCACTCTCGATAATTTTTTTCCTATTTATAACCTCCATTGTTCCTTACATTCACTCATCAATTTTGGGGAACAGGTACTCAGCATACCCAACATCTAGCAGGTTGGGAGTTACATTTATTTTCCCTGTATCAGAAGGAAGTAAAGATTAGTAAGGTAAATGGAATCCTGTTTTACTATACTCAGAGTTACCTCTCTGAGTTTGCACCTTTCCCCTCTACTTTTTAAATATTTTCTGCCTTCTTGTCTTTTTTTTTTTTATTTGGCAAAAACAAAACAAAACAAAATATATCTTCTCATCTTGAATTACGTATTTGTCATCTCTCTGGATAGGTTTACTCCCTACCTGCCACAAACTTTCTTCAAACCTCCATGGGAGCAGCATGTACTTTGTCTAACAACTGGCCCAAAGGGAACACACCAAAGGGGGATATGCAGGTAATTTTAAAGTGATAAAAACTATTTAGAGGATGCTTGCCTCCCAGAAGTCTGAGTGCCTCAGGAGTCTTGCTGTCATCTGTGTAAATATGCGATCAGGAGTGGCTTTGCTGCAATTAGAGATCAGGAGAGCCAGGCAGAGGAGCCAGTGGATCCAGGTGTGTGACTGGGCCCTCCCAACAAATTAGGGGCACTTCATAGGTCCAGAGAACTCAGCTGGTGAAGGAGTGAGGTGTTCACAGAGGCCTGCTGTTCAGATTTTTTAAAAATATCACATGTAGCTTTTAAAAAGCAAGCTATTTTAGCTATGGTCATCTAAGACAGCTCCTCCACATGTGTCAAGTGAACAGAAATTAAAGTTCATGCAAAGATCAGGAGACAAGTGCTGGATTCAGAAGGCTCTGCAGCTGGAAGGTACTGAGGGGTTGGAGGGAATGAAAGGCCTCCAGTGCACAGTATATCTGAGAAGGGAACTAAGGATAAATCTGAGAGCCAGGCATGGCCCCCGTCAGGAAGAGTTTGAAGGCCAGGGTCAGAAAAAAAAAAAAAAAAAAAAAAATGAGAAGGCAATTTTAGGACCTAAATAGTATTAGAGGAGCACTCTTATAATTATCCTAGTTCTAGGTGGAATAAGTTCCCAAAGGATTCACCAAGGGATTTTCCTAAGCTTGGAATTTTTCATACAGGACAGTAACAGTCAGGCAGAAGCCCTACAGAGGAAACAAGTAAGCATTTATCTCCTTTCTAAGCATATCAGGATTCTGAGTTTCTGTGATATTCCTGGTTTACTCTTTTCTTATAGTTTCTCTCTTCCTTTCCTATTCCTAAACATACTTTCTTTTTCTCCATTACCCTCTCCCACGCTAGTACAGTACTGATATTTGTTTATTCTTGGCTCCGCTGATAGCATTTAAAGGCCAAGGTTATTTAGTGTTTACATGGAAATGTCTTTCCTTTTAGAGATACCTGTTTCTGCGTAGAGATTGTAGGATCTGACACTGGAGCCCTCTGACCTAGGAATGCCCAGGACAGAAGCTAAATTTTTTCCTTTCTGTGTTGTATTCTGGTTCAGAGACGTGGCTCCATGAGGCACTCCATTAACAGATGAGACTAACATGCACTTCCAGGCTGTGTTTGCAAAATGGCCACTTGTTGATAGTATGGCTTTTCATTAACAGTTGAGATCTAGAAACAGAGCATACAGACTGGCCTGAGGAGATAAGGTGGGACATTGATTTGGAAAGCTTCCCTGTCCAAGAGAGAAAGCCATAGAATTTTCAGAAGAGAGTGGAAATAAAACATCCCTGAGATCTCTGGCTTAGGAACATTTTCAAAGCTATAGGTAGATGCCTTTACATAACAGTAGATTTAAAGAGACGTCAGGTAGGATCTGACACAGAGGTAGAAAGGAAAAACGGCTATTGTGGGCTACTGGACTCTTTTAGAATATTTTGCTGAGTTAACACACTTATAATATTCAAATAACAGAACTTAACAAAAAAAAAAAAGGGTATACAGATGAATGTCCCTTTTGTATCTGTGTATTCAAAGTGACTAGGATAGATATATAGTTACATTCTCTTAATGAATAGAGGGATTTGCTCTAATGGTGTTTGGACATAGGATATCATGTCTGCATCTTGTACAGCAATTAACCACTAGGAAGAATGTATGAAATGTGTTAATTATTGAAACTGTCCTTCCAATTTGATTTGAAACTGTCTCATTGCTATTTGTTTATCAATAAAATTATGGGGAAAAATTTTAAAAAAAGAAAAAGGTATATAAAGCTAGAAACTGTGTACACTATGATGATGCATATGTTAAAATGTAAGATATGAGATAGCAAGAAAAGACAATCATACTGAACTCTTTTAGAATATTTTGCTGAGTTTATACACCTATAGTATTTAAATGATGGAACTTAACAAAAAAAGGGGATACAGATGAATGTCCATTTTGTATCTGTGTATTTAAAGTGG
>NW_004524662.1:5693483-5702951 GCF_000260255.1 Octodon degus | reverse complement strand
AAAAGGAAAAACGGGAAAGAGAACAAAACCATCTGCTCTCAGAGCTGGTGATCAGAGATGGTGCAGCCTGGTAGTTAGGTGAGCTGGGCAGAAAAGTAAAGAGAGGTTGACACATACAAAGATTCCTTTTGTAGGCCAGAAACTGTGAAGGGCTTTATAAACTTTGCCTTACCAACTTCATAGCACCTCAGCACAGTAAGCACTTATTATTTCAGTTTTACATTTGTAGAAATTAAGGCTCAGAAAAGCTGAGTAGTTTCTCCAAGGCAAACCAGGTAGACAGAGCTGGTAATTAGAACGAGTCGGATTCTCTGGCTTAACTTCATCCAAGAAGTGAAGTTCTCCTGTTGTCACAGACCACGGGCTGGCAGGCCAGGAGACACCAGGAGGCCCCCACAGGAGGGGCAGCTGTGCTTTCTGCCACATGAACAGGGCCAGTAAAGATTCTCTGCTCTTGGTAAAGCGGGGAAAACAGAACTGCAGGGGTAATTGTGTTCTTGAATCCTCCCGACCCCCACAGTGCAACTGCGCCCATACTAACATTGTTTGTTCTAGTGCCATGTTTTATCCAGATAATATCCCAGCGTTTCCTCAAAGGAAGACATCAACGTGCTTAGCTCGGATGCCAGTTTCTTCCCAATTTCCTGTTTCCCTGGGTCCACATTTTCCTAACACACTTCTCTTCTGTACACAACCACCACACTTACTTGGGGACTGAAGCCTATAAAAAGGAAAAGGATGTCAAGTAGCAGAGCAAATCCCAAATGGTTTTGTTTTTTTTTTTTTTAATCTATTATGGTATTAGTTTGAAATAAAGTGGTTCTGTTTAGACACATTGCTATACAATTGGATATCACGCATTAAGAGTCTTAATTTAGCCAGGTATAGTGATGCACGCCTGTAATCCCAGCACTTTGAGAGGCTGAGGCAAGAGGATCATAAGTACAAGCCTGGGAGACTTAGGGACTTACTGAGATGCTGTCTCAAAAAAAAAAAAAAAAAGAAAGAAAGAAAAGAAAAAGAAAGGAAGGAAGGAAGGAGGCTGGTAATGTAGCTCAACTCAAAGTCTTTGGATTTAATCCTCAGTACTAAAAATCATTTTGCTTATCACTTAAATTTTATACTATATGCATATATAACAAAAAATAAAGAAAAAAATCACAAATGAGGTAGAAGATTAAGCAATAAAAAACATACCAAGAATCAGGGTTGATTTTCTGCTTTAAAAAAAAATCAACAAATATATTCCACATGACAATTCATTTTATTCCTTGCTTACCATAGTCTTGCTACAATAGGCATATAAAGTGCATTGATAAAGATGTTGTTCTTTTTTTTGGCGGAACCGGGGATTGAACTCAGGCCCTTGCGCTTGCCAGGGAAGCGCTTATTCCATTGAGCCATCTCCCCCGCCCCTAAGATGTTGTTCTAAGAGAAAAATTACAAAACATAGTGAATATTCTCCATGTAAATCCTGAGTTTAGAACATGCTAAAAGTCAATAGTGAATGAAAGTGCTAGCTGAGTTACGCTAGGTCTTTAAAGAAGTTTCTACTTTCTAAGGCCTGAATTTCAGTCCTCTTCTCATGCACAGTTAACCAACATGGCCCCAGTTCTGCCACTCATTTGGTACATGTGTGAGGTTTGGAGTCTCCAGATCTTTGACTCTCAGGATCCTCATCTATTACTGTAGGCAGCTGAGCTAGATAGAAACATTATAGGCAGTCAGACAGGGTTAGGCCCCCAAAGGAGCCAGTAATGGAAGATGAGATATCTTGCAGCTGTGGGAGAGATTGGCACTTCTCCTGCGGGCCAGACCTCAAGACAATAGATTAAACAAACGCACCCACAAACCTCCCTAGGAATGGACATCAGGGATTGATATTCTAAATAGGTATCAATCACCTTTAAAAAGCCAGGAAGAGCCACTAGCCCAACCTCCTATAGGAAAAGCCCCTGCTCTGTATTCATGCCCACTTGTTATCAGACTTGCTGCCCCATTTGATCCTGATTTAAACAGTTGTACCTGAGCAATTCTACATATAAGCTTATTGACTGACTATAGTTTTGTCCCACCCCATGCCCACCTTGTAAGTTCCCATGTTTTCCACCTTAGACCTGCCTCACCTCATGGTCTTGCTCTATAAAATCCCTAAAAATGGTAGGATCCTGGGCAACCCACATGGTCCCCTTCTTTTGTCCCTCCCTCAGACAGAAGCTTTCTTTCCCTCAATAAACATATTCTGCTTTTAACCTCCGTTGTTCCTAAAATTCATTCTTCCATTTTAGAGGACACAAACTCGTTCTAGGTATCTTTCAGGCTGGGGGTTTCTTTCCCCTACATCACTATCATGTGAGATACATAAGATTTGTCAGACTCTCCCAGATATGATCTTGCCTGGTTCTATAGAAACTCCTCATTCTGCCATTGCTCCCATTCACTTTAGGATCTAACCCAGAGCTGCTGGATTTGTGGGCCGCGACGGTCTGAGGGCACTCTCTGAAGCCCATGCTCTGAAGGTTTGCTCCCATGTGGCAGGCAGTGTGAGGTAATTGCAGCTTTAAGAGGTGAGGCCTAGTGGAAGATGGTGAGGTCACTGGAAAGAGGAGTGCCATCCTGAATGAGCAAGCTCTCAGGGGCCTCACTTAATTCCCTCAAGAGTGAGTTGTCATAAAAAGAGCAAGCTTGGTCCCTGAGTCACACTGGCTTCCCACCTAGCCATATGCTCTCTTCCACTTTGCTGTTCTGATATTGGTTATTCCATCATCACGAGGCCCTTTATCAAAGGCAAATAGATGGGGGTCCCCAGTCTTGAGCTTTCTTCTGTCAAAGCTCTTAACTAAAGAAACCTCTTCTCTTTATCAAATATTCAGGCTCCGGCATTTTATGAAAGCAACAGAAAATGGACTAGGACACAAGCAATGCTGGATTTTGCAGGAGACACATGTGGTCTATTGGTGCTTTTCTGAAAGCAAGCTACAAATGTTCTGCCCATAAAACACTCCACATAAAACACCCAAGCAGGGGTCCTTTAGCACAATTTTTTTTCTCTATAACATGACTCTGATGCCATAAAAATGAGCGATATTATGAACTTAAAGACCATGGCTTGGTTTTACTTGAATTCTAATCTAGCCTGACAATAAATCATTTCACACAGAAAATTATCTAGAATTTATTTCTCCTTTTTGTTGTTGTTGTTTCAAGTCTTTTATTTTTTTTTCAGATGTAGACACCTTATTCCCACTCCCCCAAATTGACCCTACACTTGGTGATAATCTCACCTCAACTTTTTATTTGTATTTTTATTATTTATTTATTTATTGTTTGGTGGTACTGGGGATTGAACTCAGGACCTTGTACTTGCCAGGCAGGTGCTTCTGCCACTGAGCTAGCCCACTCAAGTCTTTTAGTTTACAATTATTTTATTGCTCTTTTATACAAATAGTAATAAAAATAAACTGGTCACAGGTCCTATATTTGCATAACTTTTGTAACAATAGGTGTCCAGTTGATGAACTTTGGTAGCTTTCCTCAAGGCAAAATCCTCTTCAAAAAAAGTTAGAAGTTTGTCTTTAATTCCTGTTTTAGACATGTTATAAACTTGCAAATTTATTTCCCAGTTGATTCAATCTGCCATCTCTAAATCTTTAGGGAGAATTACAGAAATGGAGATAAAATCTTGGTAATTTATTCAATTTTATCACTTCTACTGATCCCATAAAAAGACTCCATCTGTCAAATTATCTTTTCTTTAAAAATTTGTTCATCATTTTCTTTATATGGATATGCTGAAAGTGAGTGGTTTAAGTATCTGTGTCATGAAAACTATTGACGTTCCAATAAAGTCTATTCTTTTTAAATTAGCTGTTCTTTAGCCTCTTTTGAGAAGAAAACTTCAGCTTCCATCATTTGTTTATAATTTGCTTGTGTAGCACGGGATTTATTGCTTTGGATGAATATATTATGGCATATTGGAGAACTGTGGAATGAAATATTCTTATGTTAACATAGTCTGTGATTTGGATTCCAATCCTTAATCAGTGCATCTTTCTTTTTAAAATATCTGCCTGGATTTTCTTGAAAGCACAAATGATAAGAATACAAAGAAGAGAAACCTAGTTGAAGCATACCTGTGATCATGTATTTTAAACCTTGTTTCTGTAATTGTAGGCTGTATAAATGCTCTTGGCCCTAAACATCAGAGGTCCATTACAAGGACTGCCCCTTTGCCATGAGGCTTCTGTTTTTTAATTTTAACTGAGTCTTCATCATACTAATTTTTGGTTAGCACACTCATTCTCTGAGTGCTAGAGCTTCCCTTTTTCTTTAAGGTGCTACCTCAGACTGTGAGACACAATATAAGACACTTTGGTAAATGTGAATTACACATGAATAATTATTATTACTGTTGTTGTTGTACTGTGAATTAAACAGAATTTTTGCACTAAGTCACATCCTCAGCCCTTTTCATCATCATCATCATCATCATCATCATCATCATCATCATCATCATCATTATTTAAGCTTTGAGAAGGATTTTTTTTTTTCTTGGTTGGCTCAGGCTGCCTTAAGGGTGGGTCTGGTAAGGCATGTGGAGCTGGGCATTGAAATGTGGTCCCCTGCAGCTGACTGCATTTGAATGAGCAGGCGCTTAAACAATTGAGCTAACCTGCAAATCCCCCCATTGTTTAAGTTTTGAGACAGGATCTCACTAGATTGTTAGGTTTCCCAGACTGGCCTCAAACTTGAGATCCTACTGCCTCATCTTCCCAGAGTGCTGATTTTACAGGTATGCACTTCATGTGTGGCAATGAAAAATTTTTCACTGTATGTCCCATTCAATATCTAATGTGTTCAAGGGCCGGCCAGATAGCTCAGGGGATTAAAGTGCCTGCTCAAGCAGATGCAGGGGCCAGGGATCCAATCCCTAGCATGACTTACGGGCCCCGCCCCCAGGGAACACTGAGATGGCAATTGAGACTGGGCATGGCGATGTGCCTGTAATCCCAGTGCTTGGGAGGCTGAAAACAGGAGAATCACTATACTCTGATCTGTGTAGTGAGATCCTTTAAACCCTGTGGTAAATACAAAACAAGAGAATATGTTCTATATTTTCATGTGTAAATCTGACAACTCTGTTCTTAACCACCTTTCTTCTCATAGCTAACCTTGTCACATAATAAAAAAATTGTCCTGTACTTCTGGTGTCACCTACATTTACTAACTTAAAAATACACGTATCCTCTCTCTCCCCTTCCAATTCCTGGCTTTCCCAGACTCCTTGCTGAGCTCCTGATCACCCCTTCCCTGTTGTCTGCAGAGTTAGGTATCAGACCCCAAAGGCCAGAGACAAGGGATTTATCACAACATGAATCATCTAAAGTCCAGGGATGGATGCACACAGTTAGTGAGGGAAAAATACGCTGAAGTGTGTGAAGCCAGAAACAAGCCCATGGAAAACTCTTCTGCATTTTATCTCATGCATGAAAGAAAGCTGATAGTTTTCTCTGACTTAAAAGCAATCTTAAATGTGTATAAAGCCTTAACAATAATTATTCATATGCTGAAAGAAACTTTCTGATCAATTTTTTAAAAATTTAATAGGCGTACAGGAGACTGAGCTATCTTTTTGTTTAATGAATCTCAAATACCATAAAATCATTGTTAAATGAAGTGGCAATTAACAACTGCAAAGCCAAAAATTGGTGGGAAAAGTATTTTAGATGTATTTAAAATTGCCCACTTTTAAAAACTATGTGAAATTCTAGATTTTGTGTTGTTGGTATAAGTTAACTTTTTAAAATGTGTAATTCCTGTCATTTATTTTCTCATTCATAATAAAATTTGTAGGACTGGTGAGATAGCTCAGCAGACTAAGTGCCTGCTTAAGCAAGCATAGGGACAAGATGCCATGTTGGCCCCGCCCTCTGGCACTCTGAGCTAGCCACAGAGACCGGGCATGGTGGTACACACCTGTAATCCCAGCACTGGGGAGGTTGAAAACAGGAGGATCACTATGAATCTGAGCTGCATGGTGAGACCCTGTACCAAATACATTAAATCCATAAATAAATAAATAAATAAATAAAATTTGTATGCATAATTTTGTATGCATAATTTCATACTCTTTCTCTTAAAATGGGTTCCCTTCATTATATGAGCTCAAAACCCAAATTCATCCCTGGGAGTGACTATAAAATAGGAACTGCAAACCCAGGCATCGTCCCTAACGTGGGAGTTGTGAGCCCACATGGGATAGTAAGGTAATTTTTACGTTAAAGATCTAACAGATCTCTTGGGGGAAGCAAGATGTGAACCTGATAAATTCCAAAGAGTAAAGCACACGCCTTTGGCAGTCCTTCCTGGAGTCCCCTCCAGGAACATTCCTGGAGTTCTCTTCATTGACAAGTCAGGTTCATCTTGAGATAAATGATTCCTCTTTTTCTACTTAAGTCTTCATGTAGTAATCATCTTCAGGATTCTGTCCTTGCCCTTTTCTTCTGACTCCATACAGTTAACCACATGGTCTCCCTTCCATATTTTTAATCCACATCCACTGTCAAATGATTTTCAAATCTACTTCTCTCCCATGCTACACACTTCTCTCACATGCTTTGAAGTTTACTAAGATTTTGTTTTTGAGGTATCTCCCAGCACACCATGACATCTAAATGTCTCCCTCCATCACAACAGAGAGGCCTTGTCAGCCATTTTTTGTTCTGGCCTTTCAGGGACAGCTGTCTGATCAGGTTGGGTCAGTCATTGTCCCCCCCATCCCTTTTTTAAAATTTATGTATGTGGTATAGGGTCTCACTATGGAGCTCAGACTCATAGTGATCTTCCTGTTTGCAACCTACCTGGTGCTGAGATTATAGGTGTGCACCACCATGTCTGGTCTCAGTGGCCAGCTCAGCACGTCCTGGGGTGGAGTTGGTGTGGCATATGGTGCTGGGGATTGAACCCTGGTCCCTGTGCTTGCCTAAGCAGGCACTTAGTCCATTGAGCTATCTCACTGGCCCTCAGAGTCCCTTTCTTGATCAATTTGGAATTGGGAGAGAAAGTGAAAGATCCATTGCCTTAGCCTTCTTTGGAGAGCTGGCTTAGGGTTGAGTTGTAGGGCAAGACTTTCTAGGGAACAGGGAAATAGAAGGGCTGTTGGGTGTGCAGGTAGAGGCAGAGGAGACCAACAGCCAGAGTGGGGGCCTGGTCTTTGTGTCAGATCTCACCCTGCTGAAGCTCCCTTTCATACACCACCCCAGTACCCCATAGCACATTTCTCCCTTGAGTTTAAGGTAGTGGAAGCTGATTTCTGATACTTTATACACCAAAAAGTACCTGTTAGCTATGACCGCCGTGTTACTATAAGCTCAGATAAATTAACCTGAATGCATGACAAAGAGAATTTGCTGTTCCAAGCAAGAAATTCCCACATGAGAATGTTTTTAGGCATTTAAGACCTTTTTCTAGGTAGAATTTTTGGAACTCACTTCAGTTTGATTCAGTAAAACTATATTGTTAAGCACTGTATCAGTGGCCTGACAGTCATTTGGATCACAGTCCAGCTGTTTTTTTATGGATACATAACTTAATGTAAATTGGATTTCTCTATAGGAGATTTAAATTAGCCCATATGTCCTAAAGTGGTAGAATGAGCTACAAATTAAAACAAATTATCCTCAGAGGGTTTACCAATCATAATTATGAAAAATATTTTTCCAACTTGGTATATTATATTGGACTACATATAAATAAAAATCTTTAAATTTTTAAAAACTGCTTTGACCTAATGGTGCAACATAGGACTGTTTCAATAATGACCATTTTCTAAGATGACCCATCATCTGCATCTTGAAGAACTTAAGAGTGTGAAGAAAATTTCCTGTAAATATAAGATATGCAGTACAGTAGCTAATTTCAAAAGTTTTTGAGAAAGAGAAACTTTAAAAAGTCTGCAAGATCTCTGACTGCAGCATTATGTAAAAATTATAAACAATTTAAATGCCCAGTAATAGGATGTTGGCTATATGAATTATAGGATTCAGTGCAACAATTAAAAGTGATGAGGTTGGGGCCGGGGAGATGGCTCAGTGGAATAAGTGCTTCCCTGGCAAGTGCAATCCCCGGTTCTGCCAAAAAAAAAAAAAAAAAAAAAAAAAAAGTGATGAGGTAGTATACTACTGAATGGAAATACAGTCAGAGAGAAAAAACAGAGGTTAGGCTGGGGAGATAACTCAGCAGTCTAAGCACCTGCCTGGCAAGTGCAAGGACCCAAGTTTGATCTCTGGTACACATGCTGTGCCAGCCTCAGAACCATGGGCAAGCCACGCCAGCCATTGAAAACCAGGCGTGGTGGTGCACGCCTATAATCCCAGAGCTGGGGAGGCTGAGACAGGAGGATCACTATAAGTCTGAGCTGTGTAGCAAAACACTGTTCCAAAAAAATGAATAAATAAATAAAAGATTTTTTTAAAAAGAAAAGAAAAGAAAAATAAAAGTTAGCAGCAGGTTTCAATCTCACTTTTGTAAGACAAGTAAATGAATACTTTATGCATCTGAAATATCAAATGGCAAGTGTCACATGAACAGCAGTGTTTTTCTTCGAGTGATACAATTATTTTAATTTCTGTATTATCTTTTTGGATTATTTGATTCTAAAGCAATGCGTACTTTTTCCATAGTTCTAACCAATAATAATATTTGTATTTTGAAAATTCTTTTGAAGGGTAGAGTCAAAAAGTTTTGAGGTAGAAAAAAAAAGAGATGTTTCCCTAACCCAGCCTCCTCTCCTCCGGTATCCCTTTCTGCCCACGCTGGGATCCACGCAGCAGTAATCTCAGATGGCCACTCGTACCGAATGAGCAGAGAACTTGGTGCTTTTCAAGTAAACAAGGTGATTCTTTTGGTAGCAGGATTCCATTTTGAAAAGGAATAGAGCTTGGAGAGCTATGAAATGCTTTGGGAAACTCTGTGTATGGTGAAGTTCTGAAGCATGGTATGTGCCCACTCCAGTGTCCAAGCGAAGGAGAATAGTGTGCGTCCTTCATGAAAAAAGAGGAGACAGGCGCAAGGAGGAAGGTAGGAAAGAGGACTGTCAGCAGCCTGAGTGGGGCTGGAAGGCTTTCTGCTAAGACGTCACTGGACTCTTTTTGTATAGTTTTTCCCATGACATTAAGAGCTCCTTATTGCCTGTGCTCTACTTTTTCTTACTTTGCAAGAATCAAAGTTGGGGATGAATTTTATATCTGGATTGATATTCAAAACAGATAAAGCACAATTTAAAACCAGGTACCTGGCTGGGGATGGTGGCAATCCTTACAAGTCTGGAGGCCAAGGCAAGAGGACTGCAAATTCAAGGCCAGCATGGGAACTTTAGTAAGACTCTGTCTCAAAAATAAAATAATAGAAAGGAAAGAAAGAAAGAAAGAAAGAAAGAAAGAAAGAAAGAAAGAAAGAAAGAAAGAAAGA
>NW_004524662.1:5687972-5693383 GCF_000260255.1 Octodon degus | reverse complement strand
GGAAAGGAAAGGAAAGGAAAGGAAAGGAAAGGAAAGGAAAGGAAAGGAAAGGAAAGGAAAGGAAAGGAAAGGAAAGGAAAGGAAAGGAAAGGAAAGGACAAACAGGACAGAACAGCAGAAGACTGGGCATGTAGCTCACTGGTTGAACATTTTGCACAGCAGGCATGAGACCCAGAGTTCAACCTCCAGCCCTGCAACCCACCAAAAAAAGCAGGCAAAGGTTGTCCCCATTAATCACAAGAAAAGAATTTGCCAGAATCTTGGAGACAGCCCTGTGCTTTGATGTGGTGAAAACTGAGGGATCAAGGTGAGTCAGTCTTGCTTAGATGTCAGCAGGTGGAGGCCCTAGGTGACATTTGGGCTGGAGGGGGCCCATCCCTCATTGTTTCACAGTTCTGCTTCCTTCTATCAAAAACAGCCCATTTGTCACCATTAGTTTGGTCCTACAACACACAACACGGAGGCAGTTTAATCATACTTTAAATGAAAGACAAAGGAAGGATGATACGCTGGAAACATTAAACCACACATTTCAGTCCCCTAAGTGCCATGTCCTCCGACCCCTCCCTCCTTGAGTGGATGGGTTTCAGGCCTTCAGGGGAAGGCTGAATACCTAACTAGAACAAAGCTGCCACTCAGCTCAGAAGGTCAAACTAAATTTCTTAAGTTCACAGTAAGATAATTCCAGGCTTTGTGAGTAAAAAAGGTTTTGCCTGAATTTAAAAAGGTTCTTTTTCAACACTTGAAGAGCAAGGCTTGAGGGTCTGAGGCTAGAGTTTTAGTAGAAGGCTTGAGTCTCCATGTGGCCCTGAAAGTACATGAAGACCCGGTAAGGAATACACGGTCCCTGGCGCTGTAAGGAAACATCTGTGCGATTGTTGGCTTCCATCAACATTCTTACCTCAAATGACTCTGGCTAGAATTTGCTGTGGTTTGCCATTCCTTCCCCTCATTGCCTGGCCTTTCTCATAGTTGGGTCTCCTGCTTTACAAAGGAAAGTCAGACCTCTCACTAGGCCGCTTCCCCAAACAGTGCTCAGCCCAAAAGTCTTCAGGGCATGGAAGGATGATGAGTTGGAGGACGCCTGTCCTTTATCTCTGATGGAGGATGTCTCTGCAGGCCAGGGAACCTCACTGTACCCAGGCTTCTGAGTCATACACAGCTTCACACCTTGTTTGATTATATTTATGTCTTTTTACATTTTTTTTTATTTTTGATCTTTGTTTCTATATATTATTGGAATTCAGATGCTGTGTGGTTGCTGTGATCACCCATGTAGAAATACTAATTTCAGTTAAAAAATGAAATCAAGAATTATCCCACTGAGCATAGTGGCACACACCTGTAATCCCAGCACTCTGGGAGGATGAGGTAAGAGGATTACAAGTTCAAGTTTAGCCTAGGCAATTTAAAGATGTAGTGAGACCGTCTCAAATAATAAAAAAGGGCTCTGATGTAGTTTAGTGTAAAGGTCCTGGGTTCAATCCCCAATAATACAAAAAAGAAGAAAAGCCCACAAGGATTTATCCTAACACAAAGGGATCTGAATTAGCTGATTAGCTGGACAATAGGAATGAACTGCTAGCTAGGTTCTGGGTAGACATTTCACAAATACCCAATGAGCAAAATAGAATGTTCTGAGGTTGTCGCAGAAATACATTTAGAGCACACATGTAATACAAAATAGATGAAAGATTCCATTTTTTGTAGTTCCTCAATGAACAATAATAAATTTTTGCTGTTGATTTAAAAGTGTGCATATTTTGAAGAACTAGAAAATAATTATTTAAAAAGGTAAATTTATTATTAAAACTTACAAGTAAGAATTTTGCTAAAGAGTCACAATGTACAGAGGCGAGATAGATAAGACTGAGGTGCTTTTGACCAGATATGAGGTTGAAGTGGGCAAGAGTGGGCAGGTGGATGGGGTCAGGTGTGCTATGGGTGCACCTACTCACCCCTGCTCTGGAGCAGATGTGAGGGCAAAAGTTGCTGAGGAGAAGGTAGTGCTGGCCATGAGAAGACACATTTAGAATAATCTCAAGTATAGGTAATTGTTTCTTATCCTCCAGGAAATAGTAGCTCAGGAAAATATCAATCATCTTAGGCCCACTACAGCATGGAAAAAGTACAGGGCAGTGGAGACTGTGGGCAAATATTGTCAGAGAGAGAAAGCCTTCAGCCCACAGGCCTGATGCTTTGTGTGCCTGTGCTGAATAGCACAGCAATGTTGGCAAAAATGAAAGTCCTCTTCTTTTCCATCAATTATGAGAAAATTAGTCAAGCTAATCATTTTGGGGCTACACTCTGATATTTTCCTCCATCTCTTACCTCTCAATTGTTGAAAATAGGCTCCTTTTTTTTTTTTTTTTTTTTTTTTTGTATTTTAGGGAAGGGTGTACAGGGTGTCCAGGGTCTCACTACTAGATTGGACTCATAGTGATCCACCTGTTTACAGCCTCCCAAGAGCTGGGATTACAGGTGGGCACCACCACACCCAGTCTCAATTGAAGTCTCAGCACACCCCAGAGGGGCAGGGCCAGCATAGCAGGCCTGGGGATGGAACCCTAGACCCCTGTGCCTGCTTACAGGTGCTTTAATCTGCTAAGCTATTTGGCCAGCCCAAAAAATAGGCTTCTATATAATGCCAATACAGTTATTCTCTGGAAAACCGTATGTGCTCTATTGCAGTCAAGAATTGGGAATTTATCTTTATTTTTTCTTCAATCCAATTTTATTGGTACATTTTAGATATATACAATCACATGCATCATAGAGAATTTGTACCTTGTACATGATACAACTTGATTCTTTTTTCCCATTCCTCTACCTCCTTTCAACTTCTCCCCGCTTCCCATTTACAAAAGCTTTGTTCCCAGTTTTTCTTTTCTCACTTGATTTAATTTTTCCTTTCTTTTGTTCCCCCTCTCCCTTTCCTTACTACCCTCCCCATTTGAACATTTTCTTCCTATTTCACAATACCTAATGTTTGTCCTTATTATACTTTCAGTTTCTCACACCAGAGAAACAATGTGGTATTTACACATGTGTGATCAATTTATTTCACTTGATAGTATTGTCTCGAGGTTCTTCCACTGTCTCAAGTTTTTCTTTCTTTATGGCAGAATAGTATTCCAATGTATAAAAAAACACATCTTCTTCACCCTGAATGTCTACTTTAAAGGGGTGACATTTATGATCTATGAATTCTATCAATAAAAATTGCCAAAAAATTGATGGCCATGGTTTGCTAGTACCATTCTTCACTTCTTTTCCATGTCATTGGTATGACTTCTGTCTTTGAAATTCAGATTTCTAACCAAATACATCTTTTAGACCAAGACTTGTTGGTAGTGTTTATTTAATTTTAAAATTTGCCTTATCCAAACATGTGATTTTTAAAATTGAACTCTTTTCAGTAGTCACATTCTCAATTGTAATAGTTCGCACTTACAAGTCATAGTTGCCCTAAATTCCCTCCTTCTTCCCTACCTGAACTTTAATGTTCCTGATTTAGTTATCTACTGATGCATAACAAATTATGCCAAAATAGAGTAGCTAAAAACATCAACACTTAGGACTTCATGAGGACTCAGGTATGTGAAACATCTCAGCTGGCTCTCGTACCTCAGAGTGGCCCAAAGGCTCCATCCAGGTGTCAGCCAGACTGCAGCCACCTCAGAGCTCCACTGCAGAGCGTCTACTTCCCAGCTCCTTCCCCTGACAATTGGCAGCCTCGTGTCTTCACTAACTGTTAAGCAGAGACCTCTTGCTGGGTTACTCACAAGACGGTAACCGCTGCCCCCAGTGCCTGACCACGTGGGCCTTGCAACACAGCATTTCTAAACATGGCACGTTGCTTTATCAGACAGCAGGCAAAAGAGCCAAGGAGAGTTGTGAATAAACAGCCCAATCTTTCATAATCTAGTCTCAGAAGTCACATGCTATTGTCTTTGCTGTATTTTATTAGAACCAAATTGTCACATGCAGCCTCCACTCAAGGTGAGCAAATTGCAGAGAACAAGAGACTGTGTGTGAGGAGACAAGGCTCTCTGAGAGTCATGGGAGAAGCTGCCTCCATAGCACCTGGAAGGAAGCCTCTTTCCAGTTGATCTGTCTTGATTCTCATCTTCAGGGCGAACTTTACTCAGTTACAGAGTAGATGGGTTCAGGAATCCCCAACTAGATAATGGCCTGACTAGACCTAGAATCTAAGTCTCAGGGCTCTTCGTCATCCTGTTTTCTGCTGCATGCTTATTCTCCAAGGCATGCATAAGAAGCCCCAGATGCCAGGCAAAAGTATCTGGGCTTTGAAGAACAGGCACCAAGAACCCTAGGTTTGAGCAGGGGACTGTTCTGAGACACATGCTTTTCAAGAAATGTTAGTGTGATTACTACTTGTAAAATGGATTAGAAAGGAGAAGAGTAGAAATTATATTACTTCCTATTTATTTATGATTAGCACAGTTATGGTACAGAGTTTTATATTTTATTTTTAAGACATTCTGTGTAGCTGGGCATGGTGGTGCCTGCCAGTAATTCTGGTACTCAGGGAGGCCAATGCAGGAAGATTAAAGGTTCTAGCCAAGTCTGAGCAACTTAGCAAGACCCTGTCTTACTTAAAAGTAGGGCAGAAGCTGGGAATATAGGTGAGTGTTGAGACCCTGAGTTCAATCCCCAGTCACACGCACACGCACACACACACACACACACACACACACACATTTTTAAAGACTCAACAAAATGGCATTTGAGAGTATTATTTGGGCTAAAGATATATCAAATAAAAGATTACATTAGAAAGTCCCAATTTATGTTAGGCCACATAGTATTTTCCCATGGGAATGTTGAACTGAACTCTAAAAACAATTCCCAAAGAACATACAGAGGTTATCAGAAACAGTATTTTCTCTTAACAGGAGAAACGTCTGGGAGGTGAAGACCTGGATAGCCCCAGGAGCTGTTATGGTCTACAAAATGTTATAGAGCGTTACCCTGTTGAGCCTCCACCCCCAGCCATAATAACACACAAGCTTGCAATTAAATGAGCTGCAAGTTGTGACAAAGCCTTCTCATTCTCCATCAATTCCCACCCTTGCCTCCTTGATTTAATAATATGCTTTCTGAGGCTTAGCTGGGCACCTCACTTAGTTTAGAATACATTTCCTACTTTCCCTTAGAAATGGATACAGCTCCCTATCAAACTACCACCAACATACCGCATAGAGCTAGACAAATCTATCCTAAAATTTATTTGGAACCAGAAAAGACCTAGAATAACAAAGGCAATCCTTGGCAATAAAGACAAGGCAAGAGGCATTACAATTCCTGACTTGAAATTATACTACAAGGCTACTGTGATAAAATCAGCATGGTACTGGCAACAAAATAGACCTGAGGATCAATGGAAT
>NW_004524662.1:5686646-5687157 GCF_000260255.1 Octodon degus | reverse complement strand
ACAATTTGTGATAGCCAAATCTTGGAAACAACCAAGATGCCCATCACCTGAGGAATGCATGAAAAAGATGTAGTATTTTTATACAATGGAGTACTACTCAGCTATAAAGAATGATAAACTCTAAGCCTTTATATTGAACTGGATGCCACTTGAAGATATACTCATAAGTGAAATAAACCAGACACACATGTGTAAATATCATATAGTTTCCCTACTATAAGAACTCATATAGTTTCCCTACTATAAGAACTCAAAAGAAGAAATGCAAATAGAAAGGTATAATACAAGTAAAAGGAAAGAAATAACTCAAGGACTAACTAATTAAGAGAAGGAAAGGAAAAGAGCTAGGAAACATGACAATGACAAGTCATACAGTTATATGTAGAAGATGGGTAAGACAATGATCCTGAGAATCTTCAGAAGATTTTTGAATCTAGCAGTTAAGTGGAAAGATTCTCACCCTGACTAACTGTATATACTGACACCTACGAATTAAGCAACTGCACTGAAG